>NC_092858.1:96757527-96839757 GCF_032062135.1 Pyxicephalus adspersus | reverse complement strand
CTCCCAGCTCGGGAACGAATATATCCTTTTCTTGTGCAGACCCTCCCCACAACACTTTACCAGACCATTAACCCAAACCAGGGATTCTATACCAAAGATGGAACCCTAACCAAAATATTGCCACCAGCACATTCCCCCCAAGGACCTCAACCACCGCCCTACTAGCCAAACCAGCAATCAAAAACCCAAACTGCCAACCACATAAGCCCTGAAAGGGAGGGAGGGTGGGCAAACTTTTCCTGAATGCTGTCTCGCTCTGAAAGGGGGGGTGCCCCTCCTCCTCCTGTCCATTTTAACTACTCTTGCTCGTCCTTAAACCAACCTCCTCCCCCTCCTTTCCCCCTCCCTTTCCTCTCGCTCGCTCTCTTCCAAAACTTTTTAACCCTATGCTATCTGCCCCCTGATTGCCAAGTCAAGACGGCCTTCCCCTATGCTCCTTCCTCGCTAGTTCCAGGCCTCACTTATCTGATCTGTTGAGCTACCTGTTTCCAGTTAATACTAGTTACTATTATATTAGTTAGTATTCTGCGTGACATTATCTTTGGCTGTAGTCCAGACTAAATAATGCTCTAGTTTTGGTACTTACTTTTTATCCCTGGCATTGATTGGTAAGTGAAGTATGTATACCTTTCTTGCCTATTTATTTTTTAATATTATTATTAATATTGTTATTATTACACAGTAACTGTTTAATTTAAATGTTGGTTGTACCTTGGAAAGCAATCAGCATTGTTTGGGTTTTTTTTGTACTTTAAAGAATAAAAAAAGGATCATCCTTACTGGATCCTTACCGGGCAATGCACCAACCTTACTGAACAATGTAGCTCCAACAATAGTAAATATTATAAATTATTTAAGGCTTATTATCTGTAACACATTGTCATTGACAAACACATATGGAATACATTGAATAATGTAAAGCTGCGTACATACTTCCAATAATTATCATTGGAAACAAACGACGAATGACCGAAAATCATTTACAAAAAAGGTGACCAATGACGCCGACCAACAAGGATCGTCGTTGGAAATGAACGATCTTCATGGCGGATCTAATTGGCCGACGATCGTTCCCTATCTATCGTGTGTACAGTCATTCAGTGATGGTGCATGTTTCTGTAGTACATTTTCCCTTTACATGTCACTCCCTGCATCGTTCAAACGATTGTATCTAGAGTGTGTACACTATTGGTGGATTATATTTGAACGATCGTATCGTTACAGCATGTACAGAATTGTGCACAATACGATCGTTCAAATATAATTGTGCATAATTGTTGATCAGTCGTAATCGTTCTTTTTCTAACGATAATTATTGGAACTCTGTACTTAGCTCAATTCCTTTGGACAGCAAAATCTTAAGATGGTGCAACACTTATTTCAGGATTTCATTTTTATTGCCCCTACATCATTTTACTTGTTGACCTCAAGTGGATACTCACTGACCTAATCTGGTCTATGAATAACTAGTTGTCTTTTTTTTTTTTGGTTCTGTGCTGTTGGGGCTTTTTTTGGTTTCTTGTCTTCGGCTTTTGACCTGCAGTTGAAGCTTTACTGCCAGTCATATGAATGTTATCAGTTACCAGATCTTTTACTTGTTTGCAGAGGTTCTTTGTTATCATCAATTATACCCTACCAACAATGTTTAAAATTATTTGTATCATGAAGCTTTTTTGCCCTAGGTTTTTGGCCTATGTGACCATCTACAAATCCAAGCTTGTCAGTAGCCATTTTATCTTGAAGATTTGAGTGTTTATCATGTATATAGCCACAGGCTAATTTGAGATCAACAAACCGTGTCAGGTTTCCTTATCCCAAGAAGCTGTGGAATAGAAAATAAAAGTGATGAGATAGACCTATATAGTTATCGACACAATTTTTTTGCCGCTGCAGGACTCCTACAGAGTAGCAAGGCTTGCTACTGTGGGTCGGCAGATATGGAATAGAACATGCAGAATTCTTGCTATGCAGCTTTTATGATTTATATTTTACATTCAGGGGGTAATTTAATCAAATGAGCCCTCTGCTTACACTGCTTATAACCATGTTGCTTGCCATAAGCTGTCTGCTTGCCTCCTGTTGCTAGAAATGATTTTATTCTAAATGGGATCAATTTAAGGGAGAAAAAAAAATAAAAAATAAAAGAGCCATGTCAGCTTTCTTCGACTCATTTATTTTGGAGTTGGTCTTACTGCGTTTTATTATCATGATCTCATGCACTTCAATGGGATCCTAGCAGCAGCACTTTCCATTTCAATGTATTTTGTAGGAATATAGCTTCAGCAGAGCAGATGGGGTTAACCCGTTTAATGCCCATTCTAATGAATTAGAAGAGAAATTGTCTGGACTGAGGTGATATGATCCAGGGAGCCCATTAAGTGAAATCCTAAGGAGCATTGTGATAGAGAGAACAAAACGGCAGAGACGCATTAACATGTACAAGCCATCAGTCAGCACTTGGAGAAGTGTAAAAATCCCAGTAATGGTTCACAGAGCAGCTTATGCTATTTGGTATCCTATGCTAATGAAGTTAATGGGGCACACCATGACCTCTGCCAGAATCATTTCTTATGCTCCGTTAATAGAAGCTGTAGGAGGGATGATTGGCAGAAACTGAACTGAATGAAAACTTTCAACACACTGCTTATATTTCAGCTGTATCTCCGATACATGTATAATATTACCTTTGGAAGACTAATAACACAAATGATTTGTAAAACTGTGTAAAGGGAAAATAAAGGTAATGACCACAGCTACCAATCAGTTTCAAATTGTTATGTACAATGCAAAATAGAAAATGAAAAACGGCATTTGATTGCTAAGAGTGACTTAGATTCTTACATCATTTTCTCATTATTTCCATACCTTATAAAGATAGAATTGTACCTACTAATACACCATGGTATTTCTTTTTGTTGCATATTCAAACTATATTATGTTCTGTAACACATGCTGAACATACTCATCCACATGCATGAAAAAGTCTTGTTTCCTGGCAGAGTAAACTTTTTAATACGACTACCAATAAACTTCTTTATCTATACTCAGGTATGGATTTACCATTAGGTATAGTAAGCCTTTGCCTCTATGAACAATTACACCTGCTTTTGGTAATTTATGAGAACAGGTGCTGCAATTTAGAAATTTGTCTTTTGCTAAAGCTTTAATCAAGGTCCCAACACTTTTCAGTGCTGGCATATGGCTTCTTTATCAGAAGGTCAATAGTAACAGGGCATTCATTTAATATTAGGTTTCCATTTCTCTGCACAGCAAATGTGTACCACAGTTGGGCTAAAGGGTAAATTCTATAAGGGGTAACTTGCTACCCAAATAAAGATAAGAAAGCAACCAGCCATTCTGTTTACCACACAAGACTACAATATCACTGGAATATTTGCTGGATGTATTATTTAATATTTTACTCGCCCTTATTTATGTAGCTGAAAACTGAAACCAATTAAAAGGGTTTCCTAGGGCTGCTGTGGAAGTAAATGGATTTTTGTATTTCACAGTTACAGTAACTATCCAATTAGCAAGCTACAAAAAATTTGTTGAGGAGGATTGGAAATTGTTAAGGTGATAGGTGATTGACCTAAAACTAATTTACAGTATTGGCAATTATGAATAGAGTAACTGAGTTATAACTGATTTTAAAGCATCAAATTGCATGCAGGCACAAAGTCATGCAATGAGCATAGTTGCTGCATAGTTCTGGGAGGAATTTAATCTTGAGAGAGGTAATCTAGGTGGCCTAATATGTCTGAGAACAGGGGGGTCAAGTGAAGGGAAGACCTGCAGAAGAAGGAACTTCTGGAGGTTGTTGGGAGTTCATCCTGGAAGCTTCAGGAGAGAAGATAAGTTTCCCAACCACCTGTCCCTGTTTTATATAAAAGTTTTTTTTTCTTTCTGTTGGGTTTATAATTGCTGAATTGTCACAGCAGCTAGGCAATATGAGGAGAAGCGCCATTATGGGGAGTCTCTGTAATTGTGGAGATGACTAAAAAATGTGAGAAGGGCCATCGCCTGGTATGGTGTCCCTCCCTCTGTTTTAATGTCAGTTTAACTGGGGCTTGTCTCCTAGTCTATAGTAAGACAAATGAAACCCACTATTACTTTTTATATGGGATAATAGCTGTTAGGATAGATTTGGTCACAATGGTAATTTTTATTGCAAATGTTATCATTGTTAAATGAAAGGCTGCTGTGGCCATTTAAAAAGTTACAGAGTCCAAAATGTTACACAGTGCCTGAGGGTTTCATGGTACCCTGGTTGGGAAACACTGCTCTAGACATTCAGTCATTGTTGACTGTTGCTGCACAAAGCAGTTTATTCTGTTTGCTTACAAGCAAATCATTTCATGTCTATGTGTACCTAAAAATCTAATGCCTGGTTTGTGGTGAGAATGGCTGTTCCACAATATAGGGGTAAAATGTGGGAACTGCTTCATGGGCTGCTCTTCATGGCGCCATCTTCAGCCTCCGACTTTCTTCCTGCTACGTTATCCAATCTCCGATGCCGATCTTACTGCACATGTATGATATTGGTATCTCTTTCCCCTCAGTAAAGGAAAATGCCTCTTCTGCATATACCAGAGACCAGCGAACAGCCTCCCAGGATGTGTGACGTACGTATCCCGCTGCAGTGATCAAGACAGAAGGGGAAGAACAATATTTTTACTTAATATAAAAAGGTTGTCTACCCTTTTAAGTAAAAATTTTAGTTTAGGTCAGCTTTAAATAAGTGTGCCTGTAATGTAAATAATAAAGGTGAGCTATCTAAAAGTCATTACGCCATATGCAATAGGACTATATAATAAAAGCAAGAATGTAATAGATCACCACAATGTGTAAATTATAATTAGTTCCTGAAAACAAAAGTGGGGACAATTGCAATGATTAAAGGTAGAAAAAATATGGAAAAAGGCTGTGCTTTTTAATTTGAGTGGCATATTTTTGAACAAATAGATCATCATAAGTTATAATACTGCTGCTGATATCCTTTAATTCAGGTCATTGCAGGGCAAGCCAGGACCCATATTCACATTCTAATATTTTGTTCAATGCATTTAGCACATAAAAGCATGTACAATCTAATTAAAGGCCTATAATTATTAGTAATTATGTCAAAACACATGAATGGATATGTTTTATTGGTGAGTTACTTAATAACTAGAAAACTTTGCTTACCTATTCACTGACATGTCAAGAAAATTTGATATTTTTAGATCTCAGCAGTAGAATTTGACTGCTTTACTCTCAAAACTTATAATTCCACATTAGTTCTCTTTTAAAGTAACTAAGTGCATAATGTATGCAGATTTTATTATAAAATAAATTGTGTACAATAAAAGTCATTCTGTTTCCTCTTGTGAGAATCCTAAGCTATAAACCAGTCAGTTAATTTTCCGTTGTTAAAGGTTCTTACTTTTTAATAGATGTTTCAGATATTTTAAGAGGCAAGAATCCAGCGTGCAGCTGAAAATCACTCCCATTACAAGGAATGAAACTACACTGCGAGTAATATTGTCACATGAATAATACATTAGCATATCATAAGAGCTACAATGCGATTAACAAAGATACAGTGATCATAAACAAAGCAGCATAAATCATACTGTATCATGACAATCAGAAGGCTGAATACCTTCAAAACATCTGTATGTTACAGAAAGTGACACTTGCTTAGGCCAAATACTGTATTATACAGTGCTGCTTCTGCTTGTAAGGCATCATAACCATGGAGTACTTTTATTCACTCTGGGAGTTTTACGTTGCTCGGCAGGTGCAACAGGAAGAGTTGTGTTTAATCATATGTGAAGCTTTTTTTCTTGTGCCTATTGCAGACTTTGACAGATGCTGAAGGAAGCCAAGTGCGGAATGTCCTATTTTCTTCATTCAGTGTCTGTTGAGGCCTCCCATGGGTATTGGAGGTGCACTCGACATTAATTCAGTACAATTCTGTCTTCGCGATGTGCTTGCCAAGAAGAGCCTACAGTATGGCTCCCCAGGCACACAAAGAATGCCCAGGGTTATGTAGTCTTTACTCTCTATCCTTCAAAACAAGCAGTACATATACCTGCCATCTGTCCATATTTTTTCAGGATAGTCATGATTTTTGGACCCTGCATTTCATGTGACAGTTTCTATTCGTTGGATTTGGTGTCAGCATTTGTTCTCTTTTTCAGGAATTTTTTAAAGTATTTTTTCTTGTCCCATCAGCTGTTACTGCTAGTAAAACACTTCTTGTCCTAGGCCAACAACATTTACTCACTGTAGTATATCTATTGTATTACAGAAACCCCCCCCTTCTCGTTTTTTTCTACAACTTATAGGGGAAATGTATTGACGTTCCCTGGGAGGAAATGTATAAGATTGCAGCACAGGCATAAAACAGCTACAGGATCAAAAAGCATTTTTTATACTTATCAAACAGATAAAATAAACTTGATCAATAGAATATTTCAATCAAACGGAAGTATATAAGAAAAGTTCATTATTAGGGTTTACACATCATAAACTAACTTTAAAAAGATAAGAAAGTAATCTGTTAGTTAATATACTATATTTTGATGGACCATTTTTAGCTTTGATTGCGGCATGTATTCACTATAGTATAATTTTAATAGGCTTATGCAATTTCACAACATTTATTTCTGGCAAGAGTTACATTATTTTTGGTCAAGATCTTGTATTGATGATAGGAGAGTCGCATTGCTGTGGCAAGTTTCAACTCAAACATTCTCGATGGTGTTAGGTTCTGAATTCTGTGGCAGCCAAACCATATGTGAGAATGATGTCACACGCTTCCTAAACCACTTATTCACAATTAGAGGCAAAGCAATCTTGGCGTGTTCATCTTAAAATTAGCAAGGAAAGAAAATATTGACATTGATGGAAAAAAATGGTCATTTTGTATATTTAGGTGGTCAACTGACATCATTTTTTTGGGCACATATCATTGAGAAACCTAGACTTGTCCAACAAGTCACACCAAACCATAACATTGTTTTCACAGTGTTGCAGCTTTTTTTGACTGGGCAGTGTATTACAGATATGTTAAAACTGGGCAGTGAGGGCTTCCAACCCACCTTCTTTTTACAGTCCTAGTGAAGCTGTTGAGTAGGGTTGCAGCATTACAAAGCAGCTACAGAGCAGGATCTTCTGCTGCTAATTTATAGGGTACTAGGGCATCTTTAGCAGAGTGGGATCTTTATACAGCCTGGGATTCCTGTTTTTTAAGTTTTCCTGTGACAAGAAATAACACACTGTTTATGCAAGCTGTGAAACCTTCTGAGGCATGTGGATCAAATAGGTTCTGGGACCACTTCCAATGTCACATGAACTTAGACACTGCTCATATCTATCTAGCTATTATTAAATACATATAAAAAAGAGAACTTTAATAGTAAAATCAGGCAAAAACTAATAGAGCAGGGGCCCCTGGGTGACTGTGCAGGAGGTTTATACCAGACTATTTGTAAACCACAGAGTGTAGGGGTCATGAGTATGTAATACAAAGTGTGCAGGGTCCATTGCTCTATATTGTACAGAGTGTTCAGGGATCAGTGGTCTGTAACTCACTGAGAATAGAGATGATAAATTTATGTTGGTTTGTGTGGATTGCAAGGCTCTGTATCACAAGGCTCGTGAGGCTAAAATACACAGAATGTAGGGGTCAGGAATATTTAACATATGGATTTAAACAAATCAATTCACAAACACCAGATGACAAACATACACATATCCCTTTTTATACCTACTGATACCATCATTCAGTATCTGTACTTCTCTCTACAATGTAGGACTAACATGGATGGTGGGCACCAACAGGAAATCATATACACCTACCTAAAAAGGGGAAGGAGCTGAAATCCAATAAAAAAAAGGAGCTTGCGAAGGACAGTAAGACCTGCTAGGAAAGGCCAAGATGATACTGGATTACAAAAAACCCTCTACCTTGGACATTTTAAAAAGCATACAGCAGAAAGTAACTTCAAACTAAGCAAATTCAGTACAAGAGACGAGCCTGTAAAACTGTGCAAGCCTGGAGCCAAGGCTGGAGTTCAGCTTAAAAAAAAAGGTTTCTGTAAGAAATAATTTGTACTAAACGCACTTTATGTGCTTTTAAATTTTCAGATCAACCAATAGAGGGGGAAATGGCTCCTTCTATCACTGAACACAAGCACAGCACAGCAGTTCTGATCAGCAAGCATTGGAAGTGAAGTGATGAGTCTTCTCTCTGTCATTAATCAAGTAAGGACAAGAGGCAGACAGGTAGCGGCGGGGGGCACTTAATAAACCTAATGAATCAGCTCCAAGTAAACAGACATATGTGACAAGAGGTGGAAAAATAGCTGTGGAAAGTACCACGTGCTAATTAAAATCTTTAACTACAATGATGTATCTTAATACATGATCTATTAAAGAGTAGCATTATGCATGTAAATGTGTTTTGTTTTTTAATACCTTTTATATTGATTTTTACTATATACTGTGTTATAATTATTATCAATAGGTATGGGAAGAATTGCTAACTTCTGCTTTTCCTAAATTTTTGTGGAAACTCCATACTACCAAACCTCAAAAAATATATGGCACAATAGATGGATTATTAGGCTAAATGGAAATACTGAGAAGGCAAACTGCTGTTAAAAAGTGAGCCAGGCATTGATGTGGGTAAAAATATAAAATGCAAACCAATGCAAAATAGTAATAGAAAAGACATTTAGCAAAGAGAAGGTCTTTACATGGGGCATAAAATCCAACACTGGAAATTCACAAATCCTCTAAATAACATGCTGGGTTAATGGCCTAATTTTTTATAGGTGTTTGGATTTCAACCCATCACCATCATGAATCATGACGACTTCATACCCAAAAATGTTTACCCATCACAGACCCATCTCTAAATGACAGTGGTTGGGAAAAGTATGACAGTAGTAGTGTATTGCATGTATTTCCCTACAAAACCACATGCAGAAACTATGCATTATGGGTATGAAAAGTATACATTAGAGCAAAAATTTTCACAAATAAAGTGATTCTGCATATGAAAGAGCTTGTGCCATTTCAACTTCCCCATGCTGTGTAACAACTCCACTCCATTGTGATTACCAATTCGGAGTGTACATTCAGCTGGACTTTTCTCCCTTTGCCCAATGCCTGTATTTGGTGTAGGCACATGACAAGCAAGAACGTAATAAGACAAAGATGAACACTAAAAGTCAGACCGCTGTTACTGGCAGTGGTGGTGGTGAGTTAAGTATTTAGACAAACCTATGAATAAGTAAACTAGACTAAGTAAAATGCACTTGATTTAACAATATCTGCCAATATTAATATTTTTTTGGTTATCAACATAATTGGAGTGGTTGATCAAGACTTTCCACCACTTCTAAGCTGGGTAATAATATTAATATTAATAATAATTGTTATAAAGTGATATAATTATGTGGGGAAATTGATGATTCATGAAATACGTACATTCATCCATGCAAATGTTGGCTCTTTCACTAGCCAATGGGAATACTGCTGGGAGTTGGTTGATAATGCACATAGCAGACAGTTTCTCATTGGCTTTTGGGGCAGTATGAACTCCATGAACCACTGGTACAGCCCCAACATCCCAAGAGCAATAAAAGATTGTGTTTTTTTCATTCATGGTATGTAAGTATTGAAAAGGAAAATCACTATCAATCAACAAATTGACTTTTAATGCTAGTTTTATAGAAGTGTGTTGCACTAGAGGGATTTTGCAATATATCACCAATTTTTTTTTACCAGTTAAATGAAAATTGTTTTGCTAACTAGTTGCTGAATTGGTTTAAAGAGACTCCATAACAGATAAACTATTGCAAGTATAGGGTACAGGCATGTACAGTAGGTGTGCTTTCACCTACATCGAACCGTTTATATGACTTTCTCATAACTGGACCTTGTCCACACCATTCTGACACCTACATGTTTCTATTAGTCTGTCAGACCAATAGGAATGTGGCAAGAAAGAAACAAACTTTGCTGGTCAGAACAAACCAAATTTTTCCCTTATCTGCAGTGCATATCATAGACCTGCAGGATTACACAATTTGCAATTAACAAGGCCATGACATTTGAAAATCTTGTTCAAGTCATAATGTTTTGAATCTATTATTACAGGTAATTTTTAAGACTATAATAACCTTTCAAGAGGAAAGAGGAAGGAAACTTGATAATGTTCCTAATAAAAACTGAAAGATCTATAAATTAAAATGTGTATTTTCTTTTGGACTCCTTAACAATGCAAATATATAATAGCATTAATACTTTTCCTACCTTTATATTTATCAATATATATATATATATATATATATATATATATATATATATATATATATATATATATTTATATAGTGTTGGTCGAATATCTCACCTACACTCGAATATAAGGACTACCCGAATTGGAACACCAACACTATATATATAAACAATCGAGGGGAGATTTTTCATATGTGAGGTACTGATCCAGGACTGTTTTTCCTTGTCATATACTTGGCTATATGTTTTGTTTGGCACCTTTACATCTAAGTAATGCGGTTCTTTTAGGCTCACCAAACATTAAGGGCTTCTTCACATGTTTAATGAAAGGTTATGCAAACAGAATGTTAGTGAAACAATGGGAAGACTCATCCATCCTTCCCACCACTCTTCTTCTGCTGCATCTCTTGAAGTTCTCTTTGTTGGCTTCCATTTCACCTTAGCATCAAATTCAAGCTCCTTTGCTTTGCTTTCAAATCCCTCCACAGTTCTTGTCCCACTTACCTTTCTGCCCTGATAGAATAATACATCCTCTAGCCGCTCTCTTCGCTCCTCCAATGACCTACTAATGACGTCCTCACTCATAACCTCAACACACACATGGCTCCAAGACTTTTCTAGAGCTTCCCCAATTATCTAATGTGTTGTTTAGCTTGGTGATAATTGTAGAGGGAAACATGAAAGTAGAAAAGAACAAAAAAGAAGGTGTTCGGAATAAAATAAATACTATGGGAAAAATAGGCACTTATAAAGCACAGACAATTTACTTTGAAGAAAAAACCCACTTGTTTTAAAGTGCAATGCAAAGCAAAATGTACTGTGTGAATAGACCTCAGATTATACATAAGGTGACACCTGACTGCTTCTGACATGTTTCAGTGTAACAGCACCAATATTAAGGAAAACATACATTTTCTGTGTTGTGAGTGTGAGCTTTTCATAACCATTTACATTACTACAGTGTTATGGCCTCTAGGTAATGCTTTAAAGTGACAGCTATTTTTTTTCTCAGTTTGGTATCTCCTTTCTCATTGTTTGCGATTCTCCTTTCACATACTAGGGTCATTCAAGAATCAGTAATGACTTGAAGAATCATTACTGAATCTTAATCCTTGCAAATCCATGTCTCCAAGATCAGGTTTGTGAGTCTTTATTAAATAAAATTTCATGTCACTTTAATCAGAAAACAACCAATTACAGTAAGTGCACTGAACTTTTGTCTGTATCATTTTATTCAAATAAAAATATATTGAGGAGATACTTAACCTTGCAGCATGTATTTTACACCACAAGGGAAAAAAATGAAACCATTATTCTATTACAAGTGTGTGTTTTCCATGGATCTTCACAAAGTCTCAAAAGAGATACAGAGTGTAGTTCTATTATTATTATTACTAATATTATTAATAAACAGGATTTATATAGCGCCAACATTTTACGCAGAGCTGTACTTTAAATAGGGGTTGCAAATGACAGACTAATACAGATAGTGATACAGGAGGAGAGGACCCTGCCCCGAACAGTTTATAATCTAGTAGGTGGGGGAATTTACACAAAATACGATTTACAGGTAAAAGGTTTGGGTTTGCCACCACTATGGGGTTGAGGGTCCTGTGGGTTTGAGAATTGTTGTTCCTGGAGAATTGTTTGTGCCAATAAGCCTGGAAACATTTTTAAATCCAGAATGCACCACTTGACCTTTTGAAGTGGCCAGCAGGCTTAGGGTTCTATGTTGCATAGTGGGGGTTTAGGACCTCCACTATGCAACATAGAACACAAAGATGTGATGTTTAAATATTGTTGACAAATCAGTCATTTTATGTCATCTTCATCATATGCTCATTTAAAAGTCTATGGTGGTCAAAGGAAAGGATTAACTTTCACTTGATTAACATCACTCGGTACAATCCTTGTTTAAAGTAGGCCATCAGAACTTGCAGCGTGTTAGTTCAGTAGTCTTGAGATAACTGAAGTGTCCAGACATGGGATGGGCATGCATGCTTTGAAGGACAGGAATCCGTAAGGGAACTGGAACAAAAATGTTTCCTTGATGTAACAGAAAACCTGCTTCTTGAGTTAAGAGTTTCTCTGTATCCGATGAAAGTGTCTTGGAAGTTTCCTTGATTTGGTCCAGTAATTGTGTCTCTAACAGGAGAAAGTGGCTTGAAGTATCAGTTTTCCATGTTCCGGCGACTCAGCCCTGGAACGAATCCGAGACGAGGCGGCTTGTTTCCCATTCTTTGAGCCTGGTCGGTATGATATGTGAAAATTGAACCGTGTGAAGAAGAGGGACCAACGGGCCTGACGAGGCCGATAACGCTTGGCAGCCCGTAAGTACTCCAGATTCTTATGATTGGTCCATGTCACAATTGGGTGAAGAGCCCCCTCCAGGAGATATCTCTGTCCCCCACATCGTAATTGCACTCAGAAGACGATGATTTCTTAGAGAAAAAGGCTAGAGGATGCAGTATTTGCTTCTCACCTTGTCTCTGAGACAAAAGGGCACCAACAGCTTGGTCGGACGCATCCACTTCCAACACGTAATGCAAGTTAGGTTCTCGATGTGCCAACAGAGGAGCGGTGGAAAATTGTGTCTTCAGATGCTGGAATTCCTGCTGGGCATTATCGTTCCATTGGAAAATCTTTTGTTTCCGTGTTAAATCGGTCAAAGGTCGGACGATGCGAGAAAAATCTCAAATGAATTTCCGATAGAAATTTGAGAAGCCTAGGAATCTCTGGACCTCCTTGCGAGATGATGGGACAGGCCAATCGAGAACATGATCCTTGATCCGTTCTGAAAGACCTTGGTGAAGTTGGAAGCAGAGTCCTGCTTCATTCCAAGATGTGTCTGTGGAGGCCACCTTAAACTCTGCAATGTAGTCTTCAACAGGACGAGAGCCTTGGCGTAATCTGCACGGGGTTATTTCTGCTGAGGTTGCACAACTGGGGTCATCATACTAGTGGAAGTTCTTTCGTTCTCCATTAAAGTATTCCGGTAACAGGGCCTTGGGTTCGCGGTCCCGGGATGCAGGGGCCACAGACCCCGGAGATAGGGAGTTCGCAGCAGAGGCTACTTCAGAGCTTAGGCTAGCTGTCAGACGATTCTGGAGGGTATCCAGAGTTTCCACTACCCCCCATGCAGATTCTGTACTGCTTGAGTAAGGCTGGAAAGTTGCTTGGCCATTACCTGAAGGAGTGAGGGTTTCCCTCCTGAGCTCATAGTGGGCGGATTGCGGATTTCTGTCAGCCTTCAGAAAGGAGAGCTCTGTTTTAGGGAATCTTGATTGATCTTGGTGATTAACCAGGGGATCACACATATATGTATAGGTTAAAAGGTAAATGTCCCTTTTAGTTTATTTGCAGACAAGATAGTGGTAAAAGTCCAATGACCTTGCAGATAAACAGTAGAGGAAAATGTCCATTGACTGAGCAAATAACAATGCTGGTAAATATCCAATGACTTTGCTGATAACAGTGGTGAAACTAGATTGCAGACAAACCTTGGAAGTCATACACGGATGATCAGATGGAGAGCGGAGGATACATAAGTAGCGAGGAGCAGGAACCAAGAATAAGCAGCAGGAACCAAGAATCAGGTAACAGCTACCAGGAAACAGGAAGATGTCACGATCCATCCGCACTGGAAGGAAAATCATGGAGCATTCATATAGTGCCATCCTAGTCTCTGATTGGAGCTTGCACTGAGCATGTGCAGAGTAAGGATACTTACTCTGAGCGAACTGAGCATTGTGAAATAAGGTTCATTTAGACATAGGTTTGTGACAATAATAGTGATTCCCTAAGACATGGTTCCCCTATGTTAAAAGGGGTAATATAGGCTAACATGGATCAAAGACCTGCTTCTATCATCATGTTCACCTCCACACAGAGACAAAGTGCAGAACAAGGCATTGTAGATCAGCAATGTTAAGTTAAGCTGTGTAGATACCATACTGGTTACTAATTCTATGACCTCTATCTGTCCTTTTCAGTCTTTCTATTACAAGGTGCTGCTGCCCTAAATATATTACTGTATTGAAAGCAACTTTTGAGTTTTAACTATTAAGCAGGACTTTCAAAAGTTTAAATTGGTTGAAAGGTTCACTTTAATAAACATAAATGATTAAAGAAATTGAAAAATGATGTTATAATGTTCTTACAGCTGTTCGTTAATATAATAAGATAACTTGTGTCTGCCTAAAATCCTTATGTGCCTTCTGTGTTTCGCTTGCCTACTCCTGTATTTCACAAACAAATGGCTTTGTAAATATTTAATTGAAAATACAATGCAGTTTCCCAGTTCTAAGCTTTGCTCCATATGTCTGTCGCCTGCTTGATGATTCCGCCACGTCCTATGGAACTATCTTTTGCTGAGGCCAATTAGTTAATATTAAAGTCATACAATTTCAGTAACAATGTGTCCGGGATATGAAATGCCACCTCCCTCATATTTCCTAATGACCTTTCTAATGTCTACTCTTTTGTTGATGGTATTTAAAGAGCTCCTGGGCCTCTCCTGGGAGAGGACAGAGCTGAATTCTTATTCAGAAGCACTTCAGAAACCAGAGTATGAGAAGAAAGAGGGGGGGGACCAGAATGGATCTAACCTTAGTAACCTTCAGAGACATGTTAAATGTCACCTAGGAATTTCTCATCTCAAGAGGCAAATTAAACAGACATTTCTCGGAGAGGCATATGTGACACCTGTCAGTCAAGCTTAAAAACTTATACATTTTTACTATTCTGTCAGTGTACATGAATTCTGGAAATATATTCTGATATAACTGTAGCTCCTAGTTTTAAATGTGCTGTAAATGGCTTCACTTAAGAAATAGAAAAAAAATTGCCATATGCAGCATTTAATATTTAATGTCTGTGCGTAGAAAGCGCGTCAATTGAAAAAGAGAAATCCAGGCGAGAGCGGAATTCATGACATATCACATTTGGTCCAGGTGGAACATTTTGTCTCTGACATACTAGAGAAGACCAGCTTGGGTTCATTCAGAGGCTCTCTGAGTTTTCACCAACTTTCTTCTAATTATGATCAGAGGCTGTCTTGTTATAAATTAGAGCAAACCATTGTAGTAAAATGTCAAACATATGTGAAGATGTTGCTTTGAGTTATTTAGACTTTGATTTGAAGCTGCCACCGGTATTAACTCTTAACACATCTGAATTTAAAGATATGCCTTCATTGATAAACATGCATTAAATTAGATTTCCAGAGATTGCTAGGGGTCTGCATTGAAAATAACCTGTTAAACATTTACATTTAAACTCTTTAATGTCCTGGTTAACATCAGATACTGTAATATAGTTGATATTGGATTTATTAGCCTTACAACTGTTTTATGTGTACTTTTCCAACACTAGTTTCACTTTGTTCCTGGGGATCAATAAAAATAACTGAGACTGACACCAAATTTGTTGGTGGAAATGTCTGTAATGGTCACTTTATTAACAACATTACAAGACAACATCAGACAGTAATAACTTACTTGAACAAGTTTACATACATATAATTATATTATGCATGTGTACTAATAGTATTGCATTATCCTGGAAGTAAACTTGTAAGCAACTTTGTCCAGAAGCCATTCCTAATGGGCCAGGTCCTCCAAGGCATCACCATGAGTCCACCAAGATTTGTTGTCCCCAACCACATACCACAGGCTTGAGAATAGAAAAGCACATTGTCAGCCCTTGAAAAACACCAGCCTCTAACAGCATAACAGTCACTACCTTTACTTAAACATTTTAGGAGAACACCAAACCGTAAATCAGTCCCCACAACACTAACACCATCACTGTCCTCAAGGACCTCATCTGCCATCCTTACATAGATCATCACCTCTCGTGATCCACTACCACTCTATGCCACCATCATATACTTCTTCACTGCAAAATTCCAACAAAATTCCAAATTACCTCACTTCTTCTCAAGCTTTCTATTTTACCCCACTCCTCTCTCCACATTAGATTGGCCAGAGAAGAGAACCACTGTCAGGGTTTTTTTGCTGACTGTCCACCAGAGCAGTAAAGGAAACCTCATAATGAGGATGCTTGTTTCAATGACAACTGTCTAAAATGTTTTCTTTTGCATTGAATATATATCCTCACATTTTCTGTTGCGTCTGCAGGAAAGGAAGCAAAAGGAAATCTTTTGCAACATAAAGGACAACAATTTTAACCATCCCCTAATGCTATCCCTTCATATATACTTAGCTACTTAAAAACTATTCAAAACTACTTGTTCATCTCAAAATACCCTGTCCTACAGGGTGCAACAGTTTCTTTTTTTTAACTACAGTCAATTATTAAATTAACAAGTAACAAAACTATGTTACAGGGGAACTTAGAAGACAAGAACAGTTTGAAAATGCTAATGGCGGACTGGCACATATGTCATTTTTTCATTTTGCATGACGTTACACTTACTACAACTTGAAGCTTAAACCCCATGTCATTCTGCTATTCAATACGACTGACATTTTGGGCCCCTGAGGGGATGACAGTTATAAGGGCTTAGCCCTGATATTAGGGAAAAAAGAACTTTGCAAAACTAATTGTAAAAAAAAAAACACACAGTGTTTTCTGGCTAATAAAAGTAATAGCAGGCATTTTTGGAGCTTCTTTTAGGCAAGGCATTTAAGGATTTTATTTTAAAGCAAGAGATATGTGATTCATTCACCTGTGCCTGTTTGATACTGTTACACAATTTTCTATACAATTAAATATACCAATATGATGTTGCTTATTCCCTTTACCATTAATATTACAGTGTTGCTGTTAAGCATAAAAACAGTACCAGCTTGTACCAGATGGCTAATACACTGTTTTTTTGCTGTTCTTGGCACTTGGGAAAAAGGAAATACACAGAAAGTGGTAAATACTTTTATAAATCGGGAACTTTCACACGTAGCAAGGATGAGTGACTGACCAGAGTTTTATATTCTCACAAAATCCCTCCCAAATTCTGCCCCAGGTACAAATATGCTAAAAACATAAACTGCTTCAACAATCAACATACTTATAAATCTTGAGGTTTGGTGATGGTTTTCTTATTCTTCATGACTTTTTTTTGACATATAAACCAATGGCTGCCACCCATAATCATCTTTAAATAAAAAGGGTTATTTTTCTTTGCTGGTGTTACTTTATGTAACAAGACAAAGTAATGTTTGGCTGTCACCTCCAGCATACTTTCTGTCCCAAATGCAACATTTTGATAAAACTGTTAACTGGTAAATTAATAATAGTAATCTAATCTAGTACTGTGAGTGATGAGTGATGCACATTTTCCTTTTTTATATGTACTTTTTCTATATTTTTTTTCAGGAAAACAACTTTGCAATGCATAACATATGAAGAATATAGTAAAGAAAAAGAAAAATGAATGACCTACAGGAGCGCATTGTTCTAGAGATGGGTCACATAAAGCCAATCATTTGTTTATTAGGTCTAGAGCACTTTCTTGATACTTGATACCTGATTTTGCAAATATAATTTTAGTTCTGGTATTATGGGAAGGCTTTTTGCAAAATAAATCACACACTACAATTGTGAATTTAGCCTGTTTTTGTGCATTACCCCTCTTGCCCAAACATTATAAATTATACATTGCTTGCATTGCCTATAATTAAGCCTAAATACTAATATGGCTTTAGGACAATCCTTAATGCTTGAAATCTTCATACATGCTCTGGAAATGTTTATACATCACAGGGCAATGTCAGCATATGGCCTATGACAATTTTGAAAGATTAGTTTTTTTTTAGAAAAAATGATTGTAAGAAATAACAATGACTAAAGCAGTTGGTCACCCTCTCATTGTTTCATGGTATAAAAAAAAGAAAATAACAATGGAAATAATGATAATCTCTGAAATGGAAATTAATCACTTTTGCCCAATTTCAACCCCAATTTGCGCTTTTTTAGTAAAATCTACTGGAAAGCTATTCAATGTCACCATAACACTGGGAAGATTATGGCTAGTATGACAGATAACAATAGCCATATCCTGGTCTTAACACCCCTAAAATTATTGGATTCTTTGAGCCCTAGCTATGCCATCTAATCCAAAACAGTAGCATGGAGCCCTAACTAAACACTTGGGCTTTATTTATAAAATAGGATATCAGATGTTCCCTCATACATTCCCTCTTGGGAATCTTCCACGTGCATGTGTTTCAATGGCAAGTATTTGATTCCTGCCAGGGAATGCTTGAGGGAATATCAGATTCCCTGTTTTATAAATAGAGCCTTTCATGTACATGGAATTCATTATTATATTCTACTGTGCATGATTTTATAATCCAAAAAACAATGGATAATAAATTGCTTAATAAATTTGGTCCTTTTTATTTTGCACTTTAAATGTGAAGGATGTGATGAGTTACAATACAGAGCTATGGTGTTTATTTTAAAAACTTTTTACCACTTTGTCATAGTTAAATATATTATATATTATTGTTAAATATATAGCTTCTGATTTTGAGATAATATGGTATTCTTAAAATAAATATTCCCGACCCAATTCTTTTTAGTTTTATACTTTTTGCATTTAAAGCACCAGAAAAGCTAAACATGACATGATTTGTAGCTGTTCCACCCCATAATGCACCAACTATCACCTAAACCTTCTAACTCAGGAATGTCTTCCTGGCCTTCTACATCACTCTGTTATTGCATTTGTAAATAAAGTTTCGTAAAAGACCGTAAGCTCCTCCACCTTCAGCATTCTTCTTCCTACAATAATAGATTGTTAGCTCTTCTACCATCTGTATCCTCCCTGTACCCTAATAGATTGTAAGCTGTTCCACCTTCTGTATTCTTCATTCCATATACCCTAAAATATTGTATGTTTCTATTTTCCTTTATATTCTACAAGATTATACGAGTAATCTTTTTCACCTTCTCTATGCTTCTTCATACTTTAAAAGTATGTGTATAGGTAAGGGGGTGAGGGGACTGGGGGACAAGAAACTGGAAGCTGGGGATCTGCTTCATACATTTTACCATATGCTATGTTGACATACCAAATAATCTTCTTCTGCAGTTATCTCTGAATAAATTTGGCACTAGATCAAAAGAAATATGATGTTTATTACAGCTAAAATATATGTAACATTCATAGGCATAATAATTTATTATTATGGGGTGAGTTCATATGATAAACTAACAGACTAAATCATCGTTTTGTTAAGACACAAATCAGAAAACTGATTAAATATTAATAATAGGTGTTACAGAGAAAGCATTTTGATGTTAGCAGAAACAACTTGCTTAATTAATGATGCTTCATCTTTATACACTGCATGCTGCAGTGAGCAAAGACTGAAATTTACAGAGCACAGCAGTGATTCCAGTGCCATTACATCCCCTTTTAAATTTATCTCCATCATAACTTGCAGCAATAAAAGAGAAAACTCCAAATTTTACTTTAACTCATCCTTTTCCTAAAAAACTTTTCTTTGTCAAACTAGCAAATACAAAGTGGAATTTTAGAAACCTGGCAGGTTAAAAATGCATGCCTTGTGAATAAATGTGAAACGGACAATGTTATAGTAAGTCGAGAAGGATAGTTATGGGTAAGAAGAGGAGAATAAGTCTGAATCCATCAGCACAGTTTTCATCTACATTTAAAAGGCATCTTATTTGTTATGCTTAAAGCGAGTAGAGAAGAGAGAGATATGTGAGTGGATAGATGAAATTTAAAACATGGGACTCCCGGGATGAGCAAGTAATCTGCTTGCAGCATCTCACAGATCAATGCTATGAAAAAAAAAAGTTTAAAGCTAAATATATGGAACTTGTATGAAGTAGGTCATAAGGAAGATTGGTTCAGCATGCAAGGGATCAACTCCCTAGATATTTACTTCTTCTGTTTTCAGAGTGTTAAAAAACATGCCAATAATCCCAGAAAGAAACACAACATTGAAGCTAATGAACTGTAACTCTCTACAATTGCCTAAATCACTTCCAACTCTTTTTCGGACATTTAAAAACAATTTATTCTTAAAGAGAAGATGATCAGTCATGAAGACCAAATTGACCGTAAATTTCAATACAACCAGGTCAGAAGAGCGGGGAACAGTCAACCCCTATATAGTTATGGATTCCTTGTTTTTTTCATGAACAGCAACATTCTTGTTTCCACAGGGGAGCCAAATCTACATAACCCAAATCATTTGAAACTAAAGATTTCAGACTTTCTTAAGGTCTAAGACCCCAAAATGTATAATATGGATTTAAAGCAATGCTTTGTTATTTGCTCAACTTTAGGTTTAAATATATGGTTACCAAAAAAAAAAAAAAAATCGGTAGACTCATTTATTTAAATGTTTAATGTTTATTGTACTTTTTTTCCTTTTCACTAGAAATACATCCCATACATGCATTTCATTCTATCCACCATACTCATAGTGATTATCTGGACAAGTGCTAAAAAAAGATCATCAGAACCTTGCCTACATTACACTGCTTATATGGTTTACGAAATAGCAACATAAGTTCCCTGCACTAAATAATCTCTCTGTCACACTTACCTTTACTCACTAAAGCACAGGCCTCTCTCTCCTACACATGCAGGCAGTTCTGACTCTGGGTGTGCCTGTGCTCCCAAGCTTTATCAGTTTTGCCCACGCAGCCGGCCAATCAGAAAATAGCCTTTTAATCAACCCTGGGTATTTAGCTGACTCAGAAACAGCACTCAGCATTTGTGCAACATGTCTCCACTAGTGCCCATCCCCTAGCTTTGCTGAGCAAGTTCCTGTACACCTGCTGATTAATTCAGTGTTTCCTCTGTCCAGCTCCAGTGTTTACCCCTTGTTGCCCAGTCTGTCATTTTCAGCTTATTCCCTTGTGTTGTTCCAGTGTTCCTTTCTGTCTGTGGATATTCTTGTCTCACCTGTGCCTCCATTTGCTTCCAGTGTCTCCTGTGTTCCCTCTGTCTGGCGTGACCCCTATGTAACTGGTGTATGTTTCCTGGATTCCTGGTATTTGACCCCTGGCTTGTGACCTGATTTTTCTTGTTTGCTGTCTGTCTTAACCCCGGTCTTCCCTGAACATTCCTGTGCCTTTGTGATTTGCTATCACGTATCTTCCTGCGCACCCTGGTGTGCCCACGAACCGCAACCTGACAGTAACCAGCAATGCAACAACCTCACCACTAGAGGCTCTGAAGAACACATGGTTGCCGCTTAATTTCTGTGCCTTTGACCTTTTTAGGGCTGACACCACTTTTGTACAAGCCGTAGCACCCCCTAGTGGCTTTGTCTCCCCAAGCATGACAGTTTGCACGACCCATGAATACACCATCCCAGACCTCAGCAGACTCCAACCAACTACTCGCTCAGGAAGCTACCATCATCCAGGTGCTTCCCTAGCTTCATTCACTCACTGCTTGCCTGGATCAGCTGCTGATCACCTCCAGTGTACGTGCTGATAACGATTCTCTGATTGGATTCCCTCTAGTTTACAGAACATATAAGGATTAGATCAGTTTACAATGGAGGCATCTGACATTTTTCAAACCAATATATCTTTAAATGGTAGCTGCAATAACTTTTATTCAGGTACTAGATCACAGATATTTATTTTGCTGATCCGCTTGCTCCTCTTGGCTATCCTAGTCAACTATTGGGATTATAAAGATATAAAGCTGATGTTCTTTGTTCCCCAATTAGTAGAAATGTATTTATCTCCTAAAAGTCTTATACAATTATCTCTTTAAGCCAGGTTAAGACTAGTGAAGGGAGGTGTTGAATTTGGGTACCAAAGGCTTTATGCTTTCAGTGATGAAAATACAATTATCTCAAGATATTCATTAGATTTTTGTTGTCAAAGTTCAGTAATGGCATTAATTACACCAAACTATGTATGTTTTATTATTATTTTCCATTTGGCTTCATTTACAACCTATAATTTACCAGTTCATAGCATGTGTGGAAGTAGCCTGAAGGTTTCCAATCATATGTGAATATATCCAAAATATTTAGTTAGACAACTCCTTAAAAGATCATATAAATCCTGTCTTAATTCAGCAGCTTTTCTCTGCTGCTCATAAATTTGGTAATATGCGATTGACCCCCCCCCCCACTTGAGTTCAGAGATGAGTGGAAACAGCTGTGATGTATTAGCATATTTAACCTATGAAATAAATAAATAGATATTCTGGACAGCTTTGTGTTTATATACACTTTTTATACTCACTTACAAACTTGATTGCTATCAGAATTTTCCTGGATTTGCATTGTTCAGTTTTAAATTGACTTGGGCAATAAAGCAAATTTATTACCTTGATTTAAAAAACAAAAAACAAA
Source organism: Pyxicephalus adspersus (assembly GCF_032062135.1). Taxonomy (NCBI): domain Eukaryota; kingdom Metazoa; phylum Chordata; class Amphibia; order Anura; family Pyxicephalidae; genus Pyxicephalus; species Pyxicephalus adspersus. Next base: position 96,817,141 of record NC_092858.1, on the reverse strand, counting down.
AATCTATGACAAAAAAAGAATAATTATTTTTCTATGTACTGCACTATAATACCAATCAAAATGAACATAAGTGATAAAAATGGTAGCTTAAAACAGCTCAGCAGAAAATATATCCATGTTAATCCTAAAATCTATTCACCGTAATCCTGACTTTTTACCCAACCTGTTAAATGCTTTGTAGAATTGATTTTAAAACCTATTTGCACAAGTCTAATTATTACATGGCTGATCTGGAGTTGCAGATATGTGTTTGGCTTTTAGAACATAATATTCTGATTCCTAGGAAGGCAGAATCCAATCAAATACAGGGCACACTTTCCAGCAAAGTTTACAGTGATAACCTGCTATAGACTTGGTTTAATCACAAAAATCTCCAGCATTAGCACAGTGCAGACACACTCCAGATATGAAGCAGCTGCATTGAAGTAGGCAGACAATACAGACAAGCTGTACTTTTCCGAAGAGTTTTGGTACAAGCTAGCAGTAAAAAGTTAGGCATGGTTATCTTTTTCCTCTTTCAAAGGCTTTGACATTAAGGGTTTGTGTGCACAGGAGCTTTCTGTGTATTTCCGATTTCTTGGATGGAGTTCTGTTTAGCACAGAGCAAGCATAAATGATTTTTTGCAGCTTGTAAGACTTTTTTTGTATTTTACAGTCCTGTGTAAAACAGCAATAATTGCACAGTAGTGGCGTTTGAGTCTGAAAGAAAATATGTTCAGCACCATTACATATTTCAGGGTTGGTCCTTTTACATAGGATAGAACGAAGGATGGGTACTAATCACTTTAAAGATAAAATAATAAGAGAGGAAGAAGGATGGAAAGGGTGGAAATGACATATTACTGCTAATTGTGTAATGTTGTCCTATTGCAACAGGAAGTGCTGTCAGGATTGTCAAATAAAAATCTTTGCAATAAAATAACAAAAACAACTGTTCTCCCAAAAGAAGAATATACACACTTCAAAAGAAAGTTGTATTTCATGTTTTTACAGTATGATTTTGGGAGACATCTCTTCACTGTTCACATAATGTGACTGGGCAGTATACATTTTAGGTTTACATACTTTTACATGTAAAAATCCCAGAACTTAAAATTAATCTTAAAAGGAAGTACATCTAAAATTTTTATTCATGTCCTGGTGGGAAAGGCGGATGATTTGCCCATGGCAAACCCTCAGAACAGTCTCCAGGCCCACACACACACACACACAACAGGAAAAAAGAAATAAATGAAATATTTAGCTGCTTAGCCCAACAAGCTACTTCTTTTGACATCTTTCCCAGAACAATTCACAAAGCATATGAGTCTCAATTAAAAATTTAAATCTTTCAGTGATAATTAGTAGTTTGTCTCATTTGTAAAGCCGAATGCTAGATTAGACTGTTTTAAAAGTCTTCAACATCCTCCTTGATGCCTACAGTCATGTCTGATATAAAATTAATGCTGTGTTAAAAGATTTCCAGACTTGTTCTATACAAAGCGATAAAGTAGTCATAAAGGAAACCTTTACGACCTGGAAATATAGTGTCTGTAATTGTTTACCTACTTGTAAATAGATAAATTGCTTAAGGTTTATGGATGGCCTAGATTTAATGTTGTGGTAATATTAGAAGTAAATAACTTACTGAAGATCACATGAACTGTTTGTTTTTCTAATGGGATTCCTTTTTTTTTTTTTTTTTTTTTTTTTTTTTTTTTACTAAACCTGTATTGAAAAAATTACATGTAGTATAGGGGCATAACTATTAAAGTATAGGTTGCAGGGGTCCCAAAAGACATTTGTTTGCCATTCTAAGAGGCTTATTGTTCTCTGTGGCCTTGCTAACACTTCTTCCCCTACCACTTCAATTGCCAACATGTCACAGAGGAGGGTGGAAAATTGTGACTAGTCATGTTGAAGGCTTAATGATCTTAACTGGCCACATCCATCAAATTTTGTATTGCCCATTGTCGCAAGGAGCTAGAAGACATTGGGACACTGAAAAGATTGACTGTCATGGGTAAACATGGGTGATCCAGCAAACTTGGAATGGATTTGATCAAAGGTAAAAGCGATTTGCCAAATAATTGGAAATCATTTTAAAAAATCCATTTTAAGTTTGCTGGATCATCCTGGTTCATCCATGGTAGTCTATCATCTCCTGTCTTGGAGAGATTTAATAAATCAGACCTGCTGTTGGAACTGTGGTAGCTTGTGTGTTTACTGCATGTGCTAATGTATGTGTGTTTAGGTATATTTGTTTAGTATATATGTGTGTACGTATGCATCTATACTTATGAGGGTCACAAGGGAGCTTGAGGTTGTTGTGTAGAGAGAATTGTCAGCTTTGCAAAAGGCCAACACTAAATAACAAGATTCACTCTCCATTGCTTTCAATTAGGTTTGCCAAAAGATTTGCAAAACAGTTTGCTAATTGAATCCAGGCAGTAGCCACATACCCTATCCCAAAAATAAAACACATTTTTTTCAGAGATGATATCTGATTTTTACATACATTCAGGTCATGGGAAGAAATACTAAAGCACAGTGCATATCCAGTGAAAAAATAATTTTCACTTCAACCTGAATGTAAAAGTGGAACTAAACTGAAAATAAAAAAAATCACACTTACCTTTAATCCAGCGGATTTTCCAATGGTGCTGGACCTTCCCCGGATTGCACTTTTTTTTTTAAAAAAAACCCTTTTATACAAAGTGAAAATGCTACGTTTAGGTGTCTGCTTTAAATGGTCTAGGATTAGGTTGCTTTTTCTTTCTGGTAAAAGGATGTAATAAAAATGCAAGTTGGTATTTCCCAGCCAAAACCACAGCAACAAAACCATACTTTTATGTTTGTATGTGTACACATTCATACATGTATGGTTTACTAATTGGTATTTGTTGGCTAACAGAAGCTACAAACTAAATTGACCTAAAAGTTGTATATTTACCTTACTTGATATTGTATAGACAACTCTAGCACTCACCCAAATAGGAGCAACAAAAATTCTTTACGTTATCTCTTCATAAGATGCAAAGTTAAATTAACCGGTGGTCCGCAAGAAAATTTTGATGGTCTGCAGCTCTGACCGGCATCTTCCTGAGCAGGGTCAGGAGAAGGAACCCGCTGGCGTGGCGCACCGCCCAGAGCTGCGGACCATGTGCCCCGTACAAATCCCAGGCTCAGGGAAATGGGCAGGCATTGTCCCTGGACACAACCCGCCCACTCTCCCATCACAGGCTCAGATCTGCGATGGGAGATTAGGCGGGTTTATTTCATGATGACGTCACTATGGGGAGATTTCAACCCCTTTGTTTGACACCCAGATCCCTGCGCATGCAAGGTCAGGAGCTGATAATTTTAGTGGTCCGCAGGACTGAAAAGGTTGGCAACCACTGGTCTAGGGATTTTTTTGAACAAAACACAATCAGCGGGAGAAAGGGACATGGGTACAGAATGTCCGGACATGTGACTCATATTATGGAGGGTACTGGTATCACAAATTGAAAAGCTCAAAAGTTTCTCTATCCTCATTCTCCAGAGACAAACAGGCTGGACCCCGTAAAGTATCTCAGGCCAAAGAAGGTTTTTCCTGCTTTCTTTTTCCAGGCCATGTGGCCCCAGGCTGTCCAGCCCTACAGATTCCTTATTATTACTCTGTGGCAGGTCGTTCCCCTCTCCCTGGTTTTCCTCATAATTATCCCACTCGTCTAATTGGGCACCAATCCCAGTGATTGGGCACCAGAATAAAATTTTTCACTTACTGGAGCCAGAAACAATTGCCTCAGCTAGGAAAATCAAGATTCTAGACCAACCTTGATACTTGCATACACATAGGAGCTCTATATTCTATATAGAGTTCTAGAACAGGGACATCTTCCCTTAAAAGGGTGCTGCAAAAGATTAACTGAAACACAAAAATCCACGACTGAGGTCTAAATGCTCAGATATATATGGGTAATAAAATGCTTCCTTATGGTTTTAGGTCTTTAAGAAGACATAGACACAACATACATGGTATTTGTTTGTCTTTATTTATGGCAGTTTGGATGAACGTTTGAGTGTCTGAATAACTAATAGACTGAAGCACTGAAGTAACGTAAAAGAAAAATGTTTGAATAATAAATTATTTAGTATTTAGGACTGTCATATTCTGGTACAGGCCCCTTTGTGATTATCAATGATTGTTGCATCAATTTTTTTTGTCATTGAAAAACAGGTAATTGAATACAGATTGAAAACAGGTGAGAAGAATAAGTTAATACTAAACTTAAGCAATATCATGGTCCTGATTTATTAAAGCTGTTCAAGACTGGAGAAGATACACTTTCATAAGTGAACCTGGGTGATCCAGCAAATCTGGAAGGGATCTAGTTAAGGATTGAAAACATCTGCTAACACAAAAGCAAATGACACAAATTTGATACAACAATATTCTGAATATGGGGGTCAGCAAAACTGAACAGAGGCAAATCTGACCAACAGTACATTCCCAAAACATTTTCAGACATACAGTTCTATTAGATGCATGCAATGCTAACTTACAATTCCCCACTCCCTGCTCCAGGATTTTCCAAAGTTGAGGATTGAGGCATCACATGTAATACGTGTGTGAATTTCGAATTTCGTGTGAAAGAAAAGCACTGCCATATATTAGGAAACTGCACAAAAAAACTAATTTAATTTTTAAACAAAAAAAAAAATTAGATCAAAATAATGCTGTAAACTGTTTTATCAATAGCTGAAAGAAAAAAACCCTTTTGAGCCTTATAATTTGGCTGGTGATTGGCTTACAGGATAGATGCACTGCACTACCATTCTTAACCTAATTGATGATGTGGAGAGGGCTGAGGACATTAATATAAATTTAGATTTAGGTTAATATTAACAGTGACATTCAAAATCAATTTAATTAGCTTTAAAGAAACAAAAGACTTGACCAAGAAGTCTTTCCACTGAAGTTAATAAAACAGAAAAAATGCTAATTTTGTAAAAACTCTTTCAAAGTAAAAAAAAGTTTAAAAGAAATGGTTGATTTATTAACATTATTGTTGGCAATGGTAATATCACTGGCTGAAAATTAGACAGAAAAAAGCTTGTTGTGTTGTCATTTTTAATATCCTTTTTATTTACTTTTGCAATAGGCTAATTCTAAACAAACAACATTAGGAGTGAATGCCTATCACATCCCTTCACATTTCACAAAATGAATTGGATTAATCAAATGTCAGGAGGATCATTGATTGGAAAGAACCCCTTATTTATTGTAAAATGCTAAACATTGGAGCAAACAAGCAGAATAGATTATTTGCAAATAATATAATACAACACAGTTATTTACTAGTATTAACTATTCCCAACTGTGTCCAGTCCTATGTTTTTCTTGTTGTCTATATACTCTCTCTGTCTTGGTGACCATTGTCACAAGATGCGTATATATGCAATAATTGTATAGCAGTCATTCCCAATCAGTCATTCATGGATCCATGTACTGACTGCATCACACATGAAAGATTCTCGTCTGAAGCATCTGATGTGTGTACATAGCCTTAGGGTGAAAAAGCAATGTCAGAAAGAAAATCTTGGTTAGTTTTAACTAGTAATGTTTGAATTTGCCCAGCTTGGTAAGGGAGGAAAGGGAGGAACGTAAACGCTCATAAAGATCCAGCAGGAAGCTAATATATTAGCTATCATATATGCATTTCAAAGGTATATTTAGCTTCTGGCTTTTTAAATACCTTTTAAATACATTATTGCATTACATGAGTGCAGGACAATAGGAACTCAATACCTCCGAAAGCAACTTCAGACAACCATTTCTCTTTAAAAGAGCGGTAGCCAGTGGTGTGGGCAGCGGGAGAGGTAATCATCTACTTTCTTCTTCACAGGAAGAGTCTTTATTCAGTGTTTCAGTTTAGTGCCAGAACTGCTAAATAAAATTAGAAGTCTATAGTTAGTATTATCAAGATCAATAATACAATGCAATCATGGAATATTAAAAATGATGTTTAATTTTGGCCTGAAAAATATGCAAAGTCACATTACAACTATAGCTCCATCACCAAGTTTGTTTAATAGAACATAACTAAAAAATGTGAAAATGTCCAGCTCAATGAAAAACGAAGAAAACAACAGAGAATAAAATAAAAGGTGAACAGCTTGCAGCAGACAACGGATGTCATACAGCTAGCCAGTAAAGCACCATCTCTGACCATGCCAACCTAATGAATATCCTTGCATTGCAATGATTATAATTACTTGAAAGCCCTTATGCCAAACTAGCCCAATCAATGGCATGCTAATGGTAAAATTATACCCTCTAGATGGCCACTTATGTCTTCAGTCTAGGTAGCGACTGGCTCCTGGAATCCATAATCAGCCTGGTTTCTGGCCATAAACGAGAAATCATTAACTAGGAGAAAATCCCAGTGGGGGGAAATACTAAAAATGATGGGGCATGAATGAATCATTACCTAGCCTGAAGGGTCTTCTTCCTTTAGCAGAATTGAAATGGACAGAGCTCACAACAACGACCCTTACTGCAGATGCAATGTTTTCACTGTGGATTTACAGTCGAGCAGATATTGCATTCATGAGTTTGTCTTTGATTTGTGCCAGTGTCAGCAATGAACAGAAAACAGTGATGAATGCTCTCCGGCCCGACATTAATCTCTGCTTTAGCAGACAGTCCTTTTAAAGATGTGCTCGTTCAAGCTGCACAAACATATGCTTAAAAAATCAATTCTTCCCTCCTTATAACAATGTTTTGTAACTTCCCCCCTCCAATACTAATATTTCATGTACTTGGTCCATGGTTTGTTAGAAGGAGTTAAAGATATAAAAGATGGTTGCTTGTCATCCCCCTTTGTTAACAGCTGGCCTTATTTATTAAAAATAACTGACAGCCATTTTGGAGCTGCAGAATTCACAACACACTATGGTCCATTGGGTTTGTCTTTTACTGCAGGGACGTACAAAATACAATTATCAATTTCTTTATGACAAACAGGAAAGGAAGGAAGCCACTAAACTGATAACATGCGATGAGAGAACTGTGTCATATGGGATTTAAATTAAAAATCATGTATAAATTTAGTTAACATACAGTAGAATTGATCTACTAAAGGTGTATAAAATGTTTTCCCATGTACATGACTGGCTATTTAAAATACACTGCTAAGCTAAATGAACGTTGGTTCATGAACATCAGTTGAGTTAATTTTCACTTAACTGAATTGGGCTGGTTTACTGAAGGAATGTAGGCTTTCCACTTAGCAAAATGAATTACCCTCCTGCAGGGTGATATTTCACTTAGCCTAATGAAGGTGGTGAAAATTCTTTTTGCAAAAAATACTTAATCATGTGCAAGAAAATTAAAAAACAGAAAAAAACAGGAATTTTGATTGCACATGACTGGATGGTTGATGTCAGCAGAGCTTAACCTATATAACCTAACTCAAAGCTTACTTGGCAATGTGTATACCCACTGGAAATGTGCACTTGGTATGCAAAGATAATGGGCCTGTTTTATTATTCTCCAAGACTGGAGAAGATAGAGTATCATGGAAGAATCTTGCAAACCTAGAATTGATTTTCTAAATTCATTAGCTATTAGTTGTCGAATGTTTTCAATCCTGGGTCAGGTCCATTCCAGATTTGTTGAATCACCCAGGTTCTGCATTAAAAGCATGCTTCTGCCACTTTCACATAAAGGCAGCCTAGCATTTCTTACCGTGGTGTTTACCACTCCTGGGTACTTACTACCACCTACTATCCCAAGTCTGTGGAGGTAGTTATCCTTTAAAACATCCCCTGGACACTACTTGTACATTGATTAGTTAGTGATAGAAATGTGCATTAGATTGAGTAGTGGTAAAAATGCCTAAAGCAACTTGCAAAAACTACTGGTCTGAACCTAGCCAAGGTGTGTTAAGTATTTTAGGCATTTTGCCAAATTTGTTGTATAGGAGAGCAAGATACCTTTCAAGTTCATCTAGAACTTTATATTTGGTTTGTAGAGCGTATGTAAAAGTAGAGCACTGTATTCGTCAATCAATGTAAGAAAATAGCTTTTCTTTCCTGGAGCCTAAGTTGTTATTAGGTCCAGAAATTGTTGGGTTCTACTGTTGCTGGTTCTACTTGTTGCTACAGATTTCCTGGATATTTTTAACTGAATGGGTACATTTTTATGCCACTAGCATACTGTTTTTCTGCTAGTTTTTTAATAGATTTAGGATTCCCTTTTATAAGGCCACAGTTAACCGCAGACCCAAGCTTCATCCCTATTAGTGTTTACCGAATTTTTGTTTTTATTTTGCATTGAAAAGCAGCCCTAGCATGTAGTGATCAGATAACATCCATATATGCTAGTACATTTGTTTACCATTTTTTTTGTATTACCTGTCTTTACAAGGATGTCACTGGAAGCTATATGGAAATAATATAGCATAGGTTAACAGAGGTTATGTATTCACTGTGATTGATAAATTGAAAAGTAACAAATGAATTGTTCTATCTTATAAAATTATTTTAAATATGCAATCATGCATAATGCATGACTAATGAGAATATTATTAGCTGTGCATGGTGATTAGTGTGTATTTACATTTCTGGACAGTGTGAACTACATGAATTACCTTTTGGAAGGGTCTGACTGATAAGGATTGAATTTTGGGGATACTATAGATTCTATTTATACAACAGCGTAAAACATTCCCTCAGACATTCCCTTGTAGGAATTTTCCAGGACCATGTGTTTTAATGGCAGTAATTGATTCCCACTTGGGAATGTTTGAGGGAATGTAAAAGTACAAATAAATGTAGCCCTGTGTGTTTTTTATTTAAAAATACTTCACAGTGTAGGTGTCTTTTGGTCAGTCCTATTTTACTTGTAATTAGAAAAAAAAATACATGTTATATAGAGAACACTCTTTCTTTGGCTGTGGATAATGTTGCCCCTTCCACCATCCTCTACCAATGTACCGCTAACCTCCTACCCTGGCACAACACCAAACATCTACAAAAGACTGTTCCTGCAGCTGAGCACAAGTGGATTAAATCTGGCCTCAGCTCTGACTTAATGGACTTCAAACCCAGACAACAACACTTTAATATTGCACTCACTGTCACCAAGCAAATAATTTCTCCCGTAATTTCCTCTCAAACGTCCAACCCATGCATCCTCCTCTCAACAACTGACTCCCTCCTAAACCCCACACCTACTTCCTCCACAACTACCTTCTCTGCTCAAGACATAGCCTCCTACTTTGGAGATAAAATTGTCAAAATCAGACATGATGTCTCTGCTCACCATGCTACTCCATCCATAGCCACCCCTTTCACCTATAAATCATTATTAACCCCTCTCAGCCCTGTTACTCTGGACGAAGTCTCCTCTCTTCTCTCATCTTCTCCATCTACTACCTGTCCACTTGATCCGCCTCACTCTGATCTACTCCATGCCCATTCCTCCACCCTGGCCCCCACCTGACCGAACTATTCAACCTCTCCCTTCCTACTGGTATCTACCCCTCCGCTTTCAAACATGCCATTATTCTCCCTATCCTAAAGAAACCCTCACTAGACCCTTCCTTACCTTCCAGCTACCATCCTATCTCCCTACTCCCATATGCCTTGTCTACAAAAGACTCACCGATTACCTGAGCTCCAACTCTCTCCTTGACCCTCTCCAGTCTAGCTTTCGAGCTGCCCATTCCACCAAAACAGCCCCTATTAAAGTGGCCAATGACCTCATCAGAGCTAAGTCTCAGATTTTTCCTCCTCCTTCTCCTAGATCTTTCCTCTGCTTTTGACACTTTTGAACACCCTCTTTTACTCCAAATCATGCACTCCATTGGTATTGGTGACACTGCTCTCTCTTAGTTTTTCTTTCTACCTGTCTGACAGCTCCTTTCAAGTTTCTTTCAATGGTATTTCCTCCTCTCCCACTCCCCTACCTGTTGGTGTTCCCCAAGGGTCAGTCCTTGGACCGGTTCTCTATTCTCTGTACACCACTCTCTCGGTAGTCTCAAAAACTCCTTTGGTTTAAAGTACCATCTGTATGCTGATGACACTCAAATCTATCTGTCCACCCCTGACTTGTCTTCCTGATAAGTGGGTGAGTTTTTGAAACTCGATTTCACGGTGAAATTGTAAGCGTGAACAGCCAGTGTAAATTCGACAAACAAAATCAAATTTAAAAAATGTTTGAAAAAAAAAAGATTGCAGGCTGTGCTGATCAATGAATGCAGTGCTGGCCTGTTTGTGATCCCCAGTACTAGACGTTAAATGGGGGGAAGTCTCCCCATTCAAAACCTCCAGTGCTCTGCTTTCCTCAGCCAATCAGGGAGCACTCATGATCTCTCCCCCCCCATCTTCCCCACCACTCCTTTTCTGCTGCCCCTCTTTTTAGTTCTCTTCATTGGCTTCCATTTCACCCTATAATCAAATTCAAGCTCCTATGCTTTGCCTTCAAATCTCTCCACAGTTTTGTCCCACTTACCTTTCTGACCTGACAGGAAATTGACTCCCCTAGTCACTTTCTTTGCTTCTCCAATGACCTACTAATGACTTCCTCACTCACAACCTTGTCACACACACAGCTCCAAGACCTTTCCAGAGCTGCCCGACTCTCTGGAATGGTCTTCCACATTTTATTTGGCTTGCTCCTACTTTTTGCACTCAAAACCCATATTTTCAAACTTTTGTAACCTTTAATACTTACCCACCATTCCATATCCCCTTCCTATTGTGTGCTACTTCCCCTTCCGCCTAGATTGTATGCTCTTCGGGGCAGGGTCCTCTCCTCCTGTGTCACTGTCTGTACATTGTCTGTCTGTCATTTGAAACCCTATTTATATTAGGTTTCATTGGTCGCTGATTTTATATTAAAGAGTATAGAAAAAGAGAGGAGAGAAAGAGAGAAAGAGGAGGGGGGGAGGTGCTGTATAGGGATAAAACAGAAAAGAGGGTAGTGGGGAGGGGCATTGTTTTTTCTTGACCTCCCATCCACTATAGCTCCCCTTTTTTTAAAAGAACAGCCCACAATGGTTTCAACACCTAAAGTTTTCTATAGCAGAAAGTGATTGACTGAAGTTTTACTTATCAATGTTACCAGAGAACATTTCCCTCTACTATTGGGGTTCTGTTGCTTTCATTAACTACTCTTCGGGTCTCTTATTGTATTTGCTAAGAAGCAAAGCAAACTCAAAAAAATTACAATTTCAATCAGGGTTAGATAAAATATGAGCAGATTAATCCTTCCATCTGTAAACAAGGCCATGTTTGGCAATATACTAAATGATACCAATTTGTCTCCAAACAATTGCATGGTTTCAAAGTACTCTCTCATTTGGCTTTTTAACCTGCTTCATATTGTGCAGGCATTTGTCAATGTCTAATGTTATCAGATTTTTCATGGTACCTGAAATATGCATACATGTATATCTTTACAATTTCCAACCACTAATAAATGGATTTCATCTGTTGTTACTGAAAACCAAACAGGTTAACAAAATACTGTTGGGTTTCTAGACAGAAAAATATTTTTTTAGTATCTTGCAAGCACCTGACACAGGTCAAAAGTATACTTTAGGTCCTTGGAAAGGTAACATTTGATGATATGTAGCTTCTAATGATGGCTGGATATGTTGTGATTTCAAAAATTGTAATTTGATAACTAGACAAAGAGCCTGCTGCCACAAATAGGCTACATAAACATAGCGGTGGATTGTTGCTTGAGAAGAATAGTTGAAATCATCTTTAGCAAAATGTAGCATGTGTACGAAGGTCACTGATGTTGGACTAATGAACAACCAACTGTAAATGGTCAATATTCTCTCCTCCCCTCTCAGAACAATAGGGAACTGATTCTGCAGATGTAAAAAGTACCGTATATCTGTATCTGAAAGTACAGAATCCAAAGGAAAATCTGTCCAGCAAACTTTAGATTCTGAAGTTCAACTCATCTTGGCACAAATCATAGACTAAGGAGAGTAATTCTGTATACCAAGCCTCAGCTGAGTGTGAGTGTTTAACCAAGTTATAAAGTTTATCTTTTTTTTTTTTATTCAATGAATATTTATTAGATAAAAAAACAAAAACTACTGAGAATAGCTAAACATTTATTATAATTGTCTTTCCAGTTGTGGAAGTCAAGGATGGGGGAACTGATACATGTAATGATTTTCCAATAAAAAAACATAATATTACTGATAATATTCCAGATTTGCACAGAAATGTAATTTTCCTGCAAACATAAAAGCAAAAAAAAAAAAACATCTTAGCTTCACCGGTTTAATGTCATAGGCTTTTAGGGGTAAGTATATATAAGTCCCAATAATTATTTCTCTTGAATATTTGTAACTTTAGCATCATCTATGGCAAATTGCTGCTGTGGGTTAGACAAAACATTAAATTTATAGTACCTGCACTTTGCTGAACTTTGTAGTAAAAACAACAATAGAAAGAATACTTTATGTTTATTTCTTTATAAATGAGTGTACAGTCTGTTACATGGAGCTAAATAACAGTCAGAGAAATAACATTGAGGGCATGATGAACATAACAAACATAATAGGAAATGACTATGGTTTTACATAACTACTATATACATAATAATATAGATCATAGAACTGCATTTCACTGTTTTCCTTCTGTTGTTCAGAACATGCCTTGTTCTGGTTCACAATTATCGAGGACAGCATTACATTATGGCAAATCAGATAGGACCCTTGTCTTACATTAGTTAAGGCTTTTTTCTCTCTCTTTGTCATTATGTTTCAGCAGAGGCTGCTAATGCTATCTTTACAGGAATTTATATTAGATTAAACTGTTTATTCATGCCATTATGTATTTCAGCAGTAATCATAAATGTATGTTCACAATGCTCCAGGGATATCGAAGGGCCATAACAACGCATCATTGGCAACGTACTTCATTACCACCAGCCGTGTTCAAAATAATAAGCTTTGGTGGGTAATTTAGAAACCTATTGGACCAGACAGAACGTTATGTTGGGAAGTAGTGCGTGCCTGGAGCAGGGAGGGCAGAGGGAGGAAATTTTCTGTTTTCACTCCAGCCTAGTATGTGAAATTGATGGCTTTAGTTTCCACAGCAATATTCCAGAATGTACAGCTTATTAAAGATCTGATGCTTAACGCATGCTGTTTTAGACACAAACTGAGAAAAAAGCAGTCCCTTATACCCTATTATTGAATGTTGTTTTTAAAGCAGACTTTTACATGTAAATGGTACTATTTTATCTACTACTTTATATTTTACTCTCAATAATCCTACAGTAGAATGGGCACAGTGAACAAATCCTTCTACCTGGTCAGTTTAAGGTTTAATGCCATGTTTTTAACCATTTTAAATTCCCCTTCTTTTTTTTAAAAAAAGTAAGTAAAAACAAATTTTATTTCCCCTCATTGCTGTCCCTGGCTTCTTCCTTGGTCTAGCTTGGGCAGTCCTCTTCATACAAGACAACAGCCATGTCAAGCTGCCCATTTCCTTAGGGCACAGACACTTACATATCCTTTAGGAAAGGAGGGCAAGAAGGAAGGCATCTTCATGTGGGTTCACAGTACTCTAGGACTGAGTGGCCCTTAAACATCATTACATAAGCACTATGCTATCTTGCAAAGGTGCTTGCCCGTGCAGTTGACTTGGGTGCAATCTTGGTGGTGAGTTGATGAAAAGCTGGAGTTAAATTATTCATTTTTCGTATAGTTAGTAACAGGAACATTTTTTAGTTCATTTTTTTAGTAGTCAGGCACCATGTAGGCTAGGTGTTCTATTTGACCAGCAAATCGCTTTATTTTTTACTCTTGACTATCTGCATTGAGTAACATGATTATTAACATGGTCTCACCATTGTTACTATTCTGGATTTAAGAACAACACTCTGTTATCCCACATGTGAAATGTTGCCATATAAATTTTTCTGAGTGTTTTGAGTGTGCACAGGGAAACGTATGCTCTTAGATGGTTTAGATGAGACAGATTACCTTCTGAGTTTCATTGGGCTGGTTTTGAGTTTATGCATTGTTTTTGTATTCACATCCACCTGTATGGGGAAGAAAAGTAGCTCAGATGCAAACAAATGCTACAAAGATACATGAACCCTAAATGCATGATGAAATAAAAAAAAGACAACAAGGATAAGCCACAATGACTAGTGTTGTGGTGTTACGATGCTTCAAACAGACCCACAATTTAACAACAGGAAAAAATATGGCATCAACAAAATCATGTAATTATTAAAGGTAGAACTCACTGATGTCATACAGATAGTTTACCATGAATTTTTTTCCCCCCTCCCCACCCAGCTCCTTGGATGTACAATGACCATAACAAAAAACAAAAGTTAAAAACCTTTGCTCACACATGTAAAGTTCTGAAATAGATGCAAGGTATTTGGTAGCATGGAGAGAGAGTTTTGTTTTTTAAAGCCCTGTGAAACTGTATTTTTTCAAGAATCGTCAATTTAAACAAGACTGAGATTTAAGAATTGCTTAACAAAGCAAAATTTTCATGGTTTGTTTATTTTTAGTTATTATTTACTAGGTGAATTCCCCCTTCCCCCTTTTTTTGATATACAGTATGTTTCGTATGTGTGTGAAACAATGTCAGTTCCAAGACTTGCCACATCAGGTAACTTCCATATATTATTTCACCAGGGAGTGACTTAAAATATTCATCACATATAATCATTAGTCTAAAAAAAAGATTGCTTAAACTGTCAAAAATAAGTCTACCCAACATAAAGTTAGCTCTGCAGATCAAAGTGGAAAAAGGGGCTACATGACTAAAGTGGAATATTCCCAGTAAACAATTAACATCTGAGAAAGTCTGACTGGCAATCATGGTTCAGATTGTAAGAAGCAGCCACAGGTAAGGGGACAAGGTACTGCTGGAAAGGTATTCCAAAAAGGTCATATGCATGTTGCATGTACCCTTGTGGAGAAGAAATGAACAATCCAGCATAAGTCACCTTGATTTCTCAGGTCAGGGCTGCAACAGAGTATTTAGTTGGTAGCTGCAGGAGCAGCTCTTCAGCATCCCCTCTGGAAACCTCTTCATAGGTTTCAAGGGGGGATTATAGTGTTGCAAAGTGCACCAGTAGGTCTCAGCCTCCTGAGTACTGAGTGCCTCTTGCACCTTCTCCCTAGGAGGTTGGGGTTAAGAAGAGTGACAGCAACCAGCAAACTTGAACACACTTTATCATGTAGCTGGAAATACCACTCAAGGCTTAGCGGCAAAAGAAACCAGTGAACAATGCAATCAATCAGGATGTGTTCTACACCAACTTTCATATAGCAGCAGCATGGTAATGAGGTTATGAAAAGAGTTTAGAGACACTGATATCAACAACTGATATTGGGTCAGGCTTTTTACCTTGTCAGATCATCTAGACAGCCAGCACCTTTTAGGTTGTTAATGTGAGGGGTGATATTTGTTATTTACTCTTTTGTGGGTTGTTCTATGTTTTGTTCTGTTTTTAATTTAGCACTTTCATGCAATGGGTACTACTAGAAAAAGAATGGTTGCCTTTGATCAATCTTTACATCAATTACTTGAATGATTTTTTAATACATTGACCCATATGACTTTGGAGTTTGCTCATCTCTTTTATCTATGATGGAAAGGGTTGCAGAGATTTTTGAACTTTCCTTCCACCAGACAACACCAAGTGCCCCACCGCAGAAATAAAACTTTGAGTATCATCATTGATACCTAGGCAGTGGAATGTTGCCTTTCAAAGGATGGTGGGGGGTCAACCAAGAAGACCAAATAGTGCATATACAGCAGCTACCTTCCAAGGTAAACTTTTATATGCCCAATGGAGCGTGATGAGTTTACACCAAAGAAAGTGTGTCCAATGAATGTATTCAATGTTTTGGATGTAGGTGGAAGTAAACAGCTCTTCATTTTGAAACACAGGAATCACTGTTCTGTTTCCAATTTGAATTTGTATTCAATCGCTGGTTAGAATAAGATTTGCAAGAATAGCCAACAATTAAACAATTTATTTTTTCAGAGTAGAAGCTGTTGCAGAAATTGCTGGATGGGGCTTGGGTCACAAGTAATAAGATGGATTGGGAGTCAGTATGGTTTAGGATTTACATTCACTTACATTTGTTGTAGTTAACCAAATCTTGCCTTCATGATATAATGTTTGTTAGGTTTTTGCCTGGGGTTACCTATTCCAAAAAGTGGTAATATATTTTTTATACATATTTATATATGTATGTATATATATATATATATATATATATATATACATATATATAGTGTATATACTGTGGGAGTGGAGTCGCTGGTGACGATGGTGGTCCACTGATTGGGTAACAGAGATTAGATGTGACTGTAGATGTTGAGGTATCACCCAATTTGGTCTGGTGGGTTTGGGGATTTTTGAATGAACATCAGATGGTATTGGCGAATTGTTGGTTCTGAGTTGTCTCAAGTCAATGACAGTGTGATTTGGTAGGGAGGTGGTGCTTAGTTATAATGGTTAGTGCATGTTAGGTTAGTGCATGCATGTTATTTGTTCAGGTTTTTTTGATAAATATTTGAAATAAAGGGCTTTTCAAGCCAATTCAAAATCCACTTCAAGCAGTCCCTGTCATTTTTTGGGATAAAACAAATACAAGGATAGTATTTTAGGAATCGTTCAGTCAAGATAACCCAAAATAAAAAATCAAGAAGGCAGGCATTTAAACTACCAGGAAGTGTAAATCTTGTAGATTAAATTGGAACAGTTTTCATGGAGTTCTGAGAAAAACAAACACAACACACTCTAAATGCCTACATTTTAATTTTGTATGCTTACATGTAAAGGTTAAAAAAATGTCTTTAGCAAAATGTAAAAAAATACCATTTAAACAGCATATATTCTGTAATAATGGTATCATAAAACAAGACCAGAAAGCACCAGGAAGGCAGGTTACTAGAATTGAGTAGAACCCAGAAAAGAGTTGAGTTGTTCACATTTTCAGAATCAGCATGATTTCAATCTATCTACATGATGACTCTAACCTAGTAGTGAGTACATTTGCGTACATCAGATACCTATCAGCTGGGTCTGAACTGTTAATGCAATAAAAAAGGATTTCACAGGCATTTTTAACTTCATTTCACAAAGATTAGATTACATTCTGCAGCAGGGGTCTTATGAACAGCTCATAACCGTCTCACAGACCTGCCTGTGTCACACATTGATATTCTGTTTGCAAGCTGTGGGCTCCCTCATGCTCCTCTCAAACCGTTCGATATTTCACAGCTGTGATCCAGCCCTGGAGTATGGGAGATGGAGGAAGGGGGGCTGAAAATGCTTAGGGTGTTTGGGGTTATTGAAATTCCTCTGAAAATATAGGAGTCCACCGCAGTGGTATTTCAACCATTTATTGCACAGTGTCTAGAAACACAGCTGAGGAAATGATAGCTTGCATTTGATGTGCCAGGCTCCATCAGTATGCGATAGACTGCGTGTGATCAGCCGGAGCCATTTCCCACTCTGTAGTGATAAACTCTCAGCAGAAATTACTCCAAGGGCAGCATACTGGCTTGCAGTAGATGGAGTTCAAGCTGTTTTATTCCACTGACACGTGTGTGGTTTTAATGTCACAGCTATTACACTCTTTCAGAAAAACACAGAAACCAAGCTTTAAATGTTGGCCAGAATATACATAAAACTGTGACACAATAAAAAAAATGTTAGCCAACATTCCATATTGTTCATAGCTACTCACCAATGAATAATAACTGGCATATAAAATTACACACACCATTATTTTCTTTGAACCTTTTGGAATAACATCATCCACCAAGCTAGGTTCTCTCCATCTGATCTGCCACCAAATATATCCTTATGTTTTATTTATGCATGTTGGAATGTAAACCCAAATCCCAGATGCAGCAAATAATATATTGCAAGTAACTTATTTAAAAGTATATAAATTTGACATTATTGTGTAGTAAGATGGCTGATTTATTAAAAGAGTTTAGGATCTTCACACCATAAATTGTGTTAATATTCACTTTAATCATTTAGTCATGCTGAAAGCAAATTTCTCTCTTTATTTTTTTCATGATTAGAGAATTAAAATTAATATATACGCAGTTTATTGTTAGGAGGGTAATCGATTTCTTTAGAATCCAAATAACTAAAAAACAAATCAAACTTTTAGCTTTACCACTGGTCAATGATATTGTATTCTATGTTGTTCTCAAATGCCCAGCATGTAAAATGTATTCAGACCTTATTCCAAATGCATACAAATTGAAGGCAAAATGCATTCAAACTGATAGCAAAATGAATGCGAACAAGAAACAAAACTTAAATCAGAAGGACACAAAAATCAAATGCAAAACAGAATCAAAATGCATATGAACTAAAACTAAAACACAAAAGCAAGCAAAACACTTACAGACTACTTGCCAATTGTTCAAACCAGAAATAAAACACATGGTATTTGAAAGAAAAAACATGCACATTTTATTGAATGTGATACAGTATGCATAGAGCCTAATAAATGTACACTATATGCTAAAAATCTTCAATCATGTCTAATCTGTCCAAGTGAAACTAAACTTGAAGATTAGAAAAAAGACTTACCCTCTGTCTCAAATTTTTAATTTTAAGTCTGCTTTAAATCTGGAGCTTTCCCAATGTTGAGGAAAAGCCTAGAATGGGAAGATTGCTACACCTTTTTTTACTGGCTATAAATGTTTCATGACTGAAGAATGGTCTGGTTTAATACGAGAGACCCAAGCAATTTTTTGTCTTTTTGTTGAAAATAAAAAAAAAAATGAAATATTCACATTAGTTAAACATTCTAAAAGTTTATGTTGCAAATGTTCTGTTTATTTACATTGTTTTCCTTGAGCTGTAATGGTCTTCACAGCTCAATGCAAAGCAATATGTTTTTCTGGAGAGGGAATGAATGAAAGTGTCACATTTAAAGTAATATTCCTGACTGACAAAGGACTATCCAATATGCAAACAGTGGGATGAGTAATGAGTAAAATGACACTAAGTAACATGTAGCTGCTATAAAAATTTGTTGACATCTATACTAAAAACAAAAATTTGTGTCATGTTTCCAAAGTTCCCCTAAAGCCCCCCCCCAAGGCTTTTTTTTTTAAATCAATGCACAAGGGCTTTGTAATTTACCGCTCCTCTCTACACTTGTATGCTTGCCGAGCCCAGAGGTCTCTCAAAATGTAGGTCCATGGACTGATACCTTTGAAGAGAGAGAGAAACTTGTATTTGAAGGACCGTGAAGTTGCTGATCTCCTGCAAGGGAAAATATTGGATGTTTATGTTCTGTTTACAATATTGGAATACACAGTGCAGTGCCCTAAATTTGAGCTGAAGTCTAAAATATCTCTCTGCGGCAAGTGTGTTGGACGCTAATGCCCCACAGTGGGTAAAAAATATCTGCTGTTAGTTGAATAATATTTGAACCATGCTGGACTGGAAAATGTTATATAATCTGGTGATATTCATGTCTAAGTTTGTGATGGTTATTGTACTGCATAAGATAACAGCAATAGACATGAAACAATAATGTACAATTGGTGTTTGGTTTAGTTTATATAAGGTGACAAAATCACATAAACTGCCTAACTTTACAAAATACAAATAATTTGTAACATTGGCCCAGATATTGATCATGTCTTGGGAAGACCAGGAAAACATGGTGACAAAATAAAATACTACGGTATGTGTATTTAGCCCCTCAGCAGCCTCTCAGACAAAATTAAAAAAAAAAAAAAACATGGTTCTTGTATTCAGTAAGAATTCTTGAAATATCATAACAAAAAGCAAATATTTTTACAAGCAATACAGTACTTTCCCGTTGGCAATACTGGACGTGATATTCACTTGTATCCTAAATAAGAAGCACCAAAAACCCACTGAGAATTATTTGTAATTATTAATAAAGCAGAGATTGAGTTGACTTGTGTTTTCAACTTCACCTCAACTCAGTTTATTAGAAGAATTCCAATACACCAGAATGATTGATTTTGCTACATTTAATAAATGCATTTGTGGCGTTAGACATAGATTGATTTTTCAAATCTATATTTAATAACAAAGAACCAGTTTTACAGTTTTAATAAATGTTAACTATGTTTGTTTTGTTCAGGTAGACATATAAAGGAAACCGGGTTAGCTCCATGGGTTAAGATATAAGAGTTTGCTATTTCCAATTTTTAAATCATAGTTTTCAGTGGCTTTTATCACGACCAGGCAGAGGAGAGACATGTCAGGGATATGGAAGGAAAAAAAGTGCTAAAAATATATATTTGTGCATTTTAAAATCAAATCCCTCTTATTTTCATGTTTTCGGGAACTTTGACTGGATATTGAGCATTATAGACTATCCCCCCTTTCAGACAATTTACCTTTAAGATAATTTCTGGAAAGAGCCATGACTTTTGAGAAACATTGAACAGAATCCTTTATTAGAATAAAAAATGAATGTTGTCTTAGTGTTTAGCCATTTTAAATACAGCACACATCAGTTAATTGAAAGAGATACCGTCATTTTACTCTCCTAGGTGTAAATCTCCAGTCCTACTGGTAAGCATTTCTCCAGAAAACCATGACAGTGCTTCTGGGCATGAGGATCTATCTAACCTCACGTCCATCACTGTCACATGATGGAAAGGATAGTGCCACCCTCTGTCCAGGTTTTGCTTCCAGCCAAAACAGGGTGTTTTGCTGCAACGGAGAAAGGAACAACTAGGAATCGCTGGGGAGGGTTAGAGGTTTGAGGTGGGAATGTTTAATGCTTCATACGTTGATTCCCGAAAGGAGCACATAATTGGTTATTAACAGTGAAGTCTTTGTTACTTTTTCTTCTTAACTAAGTGAACATTATCTACCCAAACAAAATATTCAGTACTCCATAGGGTTTGCTTTTCTACTTCCTTTGTAAATCAACTTAGTAAAGCAAGCTTTTCAACTACTGTAAAATCACAATAGCTAGCAAATAGACAATGAAGAGCAGTGTGCAAAAAAGGGTCTAAACTGCTTTAATTCACTTGAATGGGACAGATTGGGACTGCAGTTGTGCCTGTGGGAAAATGCTGTTGCTCAACATGGGTCTAAAACGGCCCCAAGTGAACAATATTTACTTTTTCTGTATATTACTTATTATATACCTAGCCGTAGCATTTTCTGTTTTTCATGCAGTCATGAATTGTTTACATTTGATATTTTCCCTTTTTACCAAAAGGTTATTTGATCACACTGTGGGAGGTAACTAGTGGCAAATTCATTTAATATGTCTGACTGAGACAAAGGGAGGTTAGTTATACTATTTGCTATATATAACTGCATTCATTCTTACATTTCAATAACATAGTTTACATTTTATTATGCCCTGTAAGAAAACATTCTGATTTATATAAAAATACAGCACAGTATAACTCTCATAAACTGCATTAATCTTTTATCTCCATAAATGTATCACTTTTCCCAGCTCCTTTCAGAGTGAACTACTGGAAACAATGAAGCATTTTATTGTAATATTTTTACGTAAAGCATTTGCCCATCCATCATGATTAGCCTGGTTTATATAAAGCAATAAAGAATGGAACATTGTTAATTTACATTTCAATAAAATACTTCAGTGCAATCAAATCAGAGTGAACAAGAGAGGAATAAAATCTTAGATATGTAATGCTCACAAAAAAGTGTACAATAGGTGCAACTTAGAGGGAACAAATCATTATGCTGCCCCACACATCAGGCAGTAAAACATGTTCTTACGTTTTTTTCTTACACTTTCCATCCACCTGACTGATTTAATACATAGAACAAAACATTATTGCTTTATATTTTATTTTTAGGAGCAGCTGAGATGTACCTCAATGAATTGAAAGACATTTTTAATCAGAAAAAATGCTTTATTATAGGGTGTTTTCCGTGGGTGAATTCGTAATTTTTATTTGTTTTTAATAGAAGTTTGAATTTCAACAATTAACATATCAACAGTCCTTACATACCAAAGATTTTCATTTAAAGTTGAATATCTTCCTGTCTGTTGTGAATTCCCCTTTATTCTATAACTACTGTCTTGATAGCAATTTAACTTTAAAAAAAAGGTGTTAGTTGAAAGTGACCAAAACTTCTCTTTTAAACTAAACTCCAGACTAGGGATGAGCAAAAATGCTCTGACATTCTCGCGAAAATTTCCCCGAACGCCAGTGCCTCCAATCAGCTGTGACTCCAGATGAACCCTCAATGGAGTTTCTCCATGGAGAGTTCATCTAAATTAAGTTCCCGTGGTCACCAGGCTGTACTTATCATTGATAAGTATGTCCCGGTGACCATGAGAACCTGCGGTCACAGCTGATTGGTGGCACACAAGTGCTTCCAATCAGCTGTGAATGCAGGCAAACTCTCAATAGACTTTCTCTATTGAGAGTTCATCTGAGTTCAGTTCACACATTCACCAGGCTGATAAGTAATACCTGGTAACCGTGGGAACCGCAGTCACAGCTGATTGAAGGCACTTGAGTGCATCCAATCAGCTGTGACTCCAGATGAACTCTCAATGGAGTCATCTGAGTTCAGTTCACACGGTCACTGGGCTATACTTACAGCGTCACAGGCCTGTACAGTACAGCCCGGTGACCGTGGGAACCTGCGGTCACAGCTGATTGGAGGCAAGCGAGTGCTTCCAATCAGCTCAGACTGCAAGCGAACTCCAGATGAACTCTCAGTGGAGTTGCTCCATTGGGAGTTCATCTGAGTTCAGTTTCCACGGTCACTGGGCTGATAAGTACAGCCCAGGGAGCATGGGAACTTGCGGTCACAGCTGATTGGGAGCACGCGAGTGCTTCCAATCAGCTGTGACTGCAGGCGAACTCTCAATAAAGTTTCTTCTTCCATCTTCATATGAGTTCGTCGAGAACATGACCTCATGGTGAATCACAAGACCGTTCTTGTTTACATGTTTACAAAACTTCTACAAAACAAGCCTTAGAAGCTTCAATAGGTACCTTGAGTCCATCTCATTCTTTTCTAATGGGTCATTCAGCCCACTCCTCAACTAGTGCTGACTAGAGTTCTGCATTAATGTAACTGAGCCCTGATTTTAAATGATCATCAGTGTAGTGTAATACAAAAATAATATCAATGCTCCCCTTCCCCTGAACTACTAAATTGATCCATCGGACCCTACTACAAACTAAACCTGGGCCCCTTCATTAGATGAATACTGTCAACTTCTACAGTAAGGAAGTCTTTAATTTTAAATCCTTAATAAAACTCATGCACATTTTTTATGAGTATTTACGCATTTTAAGATGTTTTCAACCAAGACATGTAGCAAAGAAAAGTTAGTCATTCATTCAGTCACTCATTTATGTTAATGTAATTTGTTAATAAAATGCTCATTTATGTTATGTTAATTTCGAATGCTTTTGATCATTAATGGGTGTTTGTGGGCTTCTGTGGTGCATTTTTGGGCAATTATGGGGATTTTAACTCTTTACAAACGCTGCTAGATATTTTCTTTACAGCCTATCAAGAAACACTCTGGAGTAGACTGGTTCATTGGAATAAATAGGAATTTCTAACATGGGCATTTAAATGCTCATGTTGGTGAAACTTTGGAAACTGAGGAATGTTTGCATTTCCATTGCATACATATCATTTGTTATTTAAAAAGCCCAAGGTGTTCTCCAAAATTTTCATGTCAGAATTCCTCTTTACCCCATACAAGTCAAGAGGAAAGTCAAAGGAACTATGATCCAGCTTAGAAGGAGATCCACTGCTGGCCTCAGGAGGAAGAATGTCAACTGAAAGTTAGATTCACTTGTCTATAAACTCTAAATAATTGAATTGGATTTAAAAGCAGTTTGCATTTTCAATTCAACACAAAGACAAAATTTTTTACATAAGCTTAATAAAAACAACACTGAAAAGTATATAAAAAATGTGATCAATTCATATGCTGCACTTGTCCACCACTCTTTAGTATTTCAATTATGACGAGCTGATATATATGTCAATTTCCAGTAACTCCCTTCAATTTTGATGTCAGGCAGTTTTTTCAGGTAGCCTCATAAAAAATACAAGATTTCTTGGATCTAGTAGGGACTACCTGTTTCTTTCTACGTCTTACACTTCTTTCTACGTCTTATGAAACAACAAATTCTCTGTCATTGAGTATCACTTTAAAATATTCCATAGGTAACATTGAATCTAAGGAAATGCATGCTTTGTTTTCTGTTAGGAGCAAGGTGAAGAAGACCTGTGTTCTATGTCCATTATTGCCAGCACACATGGCTGAAAAGTCTATCCCAATCCCAATTACAAAGACCAGTTACCCTGGACCAGTGCTGTCATCTGGTAGAAATTATCATATTCTCCTCTGTCTCCTAATTAGGAATTAGGGACACCTTCCAAGCAGTCAAATGAAGATATAAGGAAGGTAAAGGTATAGGAAGTATAAGGGTCCAGCATTAAAGTGAACTGCACAAGTGCAAAATATATGTTCTCAATTTGACGTTACTACTATTTCCTATTACCAGACATATTATTCTTCCCTTTGAAACTATTTGTTGGTAACATGATTTGAATTGAAATAGACTATGTTACTTTTTCAGAGAGGTACAAAATCACTATACAAACAAGATTTCTGTATGTCCAACTTGAGAAATGAAAATAATATAGTGTCAAATTGTCAAAAGAAGGACAGATGTCCACACATTGAACCTGATTTACTAATAGAAATGTACACGAGTAAGGGTAAACCACTATTATAAGATTCCACTTAAAGCATACATTTATGTGCCCATTGTGAACAGGATCCCTGGACCAATCTAACAATATGTATGGTCTAACTTTGCAGTGTGCGTTGAACAATAGAATAATGCTGCTTATGTGTTTTCCCTGACGATAAACAGCATGCAAGTCATTATAGCACCTGAAAATAATAAAGAAAAGAAAATGACTGGTTTGCATAACAATAAAATTCAAGCACAATTATGTAAGAGAAAAAAGGCAGAGTATGTATAGATATTTATAGCGGAAAATCTGTTCAGGGGCAGGTTGACCATGGCCACAGCAGGTATATCTGTAATTGTGCACTATGATACATCCAGAATGGCATAAGCTATGGCAGTTTCTTTTTTAAAGTTTTTTATAGAGACATTTAATGATATTAGTACTCACTTCTTGTTGTTTTGTTTCTATATAAGATGCATTTGTAAAATTGCTAACAGCAGTTGGACAAAGCAACAGAAATTAAAGAAAATCACATGCCACTACTAAGCCAGTGCATATCCAGACACCGGCACATATATTATATAGCAAACAACGCCTTAGAACAGCAGTCCCCAACCTGTGGTTCCTGAAATAATTTTGGTGGTCCACAGCTCTGTCCGGTGCACCCCCCACCTAGGTCAGGAGAGGGACTCCGTATACATTGCAGGCTCAGGGCGGTGGGTGGGTTCTAGCATCATGACATCACTCTGAGTGACATACGGCTCCCCGTGTATGCACGGTCCGGAGTCCATAAATTTAGTGGTCTGCGACGTCCAAAATGTTGGGGACCACTGCCTTAGAAAGTTCACCAAATGCATAAACCTTGTCCCCATACAAATCAAGCCAAATATATGGCTTGATTTGTTGATTTTGATTTTTCCATATAAACATCTCTGTCTGACATCTTAGGGGAGAAAAACTTTGTAAATTGTCTCCTGACTATATCATTAAAAAATGGACACATGCAAAAGTCTCATTGTGACCTCCACTTATTACAGAACACAGTAGTGATATGGAAGATGATGTTGGACAGCTGGTATATCAGGGCAGGGTCAGAAATCTTGGTACATGGCTCCTGACCATGTGATCACTAAACCCAATCACATTGACCACTCAAGTGTCAAGACACATCAATAGTTGCTGTTTTCTTTTGTTTTCTTCATGTGTATCTAAATCAAAGTGATTTAGGGTTTCTTTGGTTTTAGAGTATATATATATATGAATGAATATTTGACAATAAATGCAGAAAAACACTTAATTATTACACTAGTTGTTCGAATGTTAGTGTAAATAGTGCTGTATATACAGTATAGATCTAGTGTATATGGTGAAGTGTATGCAGTAGAAAGCTTTCCTCAGCCAATCAGAGAGCACTAGAGGTTTTGAATGGGTTTTGAATTGTCCCCATTTAACCTCTAGTGCCGGGGATCGCACACTGAGCTTTTTTTTAAATTCGAGCTCGATCGGCAAATTTACACCGGCCATTCTCGCTTACAATTTTGGTAAGCAAGAATGGCCGAATTCCCAGCGAGATCGAGTTTTAACAACTTGCTCATGCTTACAGGCTATATGCCTTTTAGAATGGTGAGGATTCCCTACAAGAGGGACAGTTAGTCCCCCTAAAATGTGAAGTTACATGGGCAACTTATTGTGGGTTCTGGAAACACTCTTTATTGTACAGCGAATCTTTGGTGATATCATTGATGTATGCTGAATTTACAGGCATTTTAGTTGGCCATTGTAACACCTTCTATGTTTTATTTATATCTGTTTCTGCCAAATCTGATATAATTTAGCTGGGTCTGATGATCTTCAAACACATTTGGATCAAACCCAATTTAGACTCTTCCCTAGTTTCCACCTTTCTCCCTACATACATGCAGAGATATGTACTAAATCTAACTTCATCTACTAACTAATAGCAGATAATGTTCAGTGACAAACCTACTGCTTACTATCTTTATCTTGCTTCATATTTTACATTTTATAGGAGAGAATTAAAAAACAGAAAATGTAACAAGAGAGCATTAAATGCATCTAGGATGATGTGGGGGTATCAAGTTGTGATTATGAACTTTATAGTTAGTTCCTTTTAATCACTTCCTAGTTATTTCCATATTTGTTTACATATCTTTAAAAATGTTAAAGACATTTCTTAAGCTAACTTATATAGTATGCTTACAGAGAACTTTTGTAATTTATAATGTCTAGCTGATTGGCATCAGGTAATGGGAGATAAAAGATGACAATATACTACCTTAATATGTTATAGTAATTAACTGAGGGAGGAGACAGCAAAGTCTAAGAAAGGTATCTTATAGAAAATATTAGTTAAATTAAGCCCAAAGTAAGGGGTTGATAAAAACTTTATGAAGACAGGTGTTGAACAGCTATTCCACTGCTGAATAGGTTTTGTAATCCTTTTTATTAGACAGGTGTTGAACAGCTATTACGCTGCTGCATGGGCCTTGTAATCCCTTTTATCCACTTTTCTATAACTGCTTGTTGAACAAAGGCAATACAATAACTAAACTAGCCATAATTTTCCGGCCCTAATGAAGCTATTAAATCCTTGTGGTTCCTAGCAAATCAGACACAAAACAGAACTGTATTTATTGTTTTATCAACACTACACTAACTGGATCAAATAAGTTTTTAATTTGGGTTTAATAAAGCTATTATTGTGTGGTAATTATACCGAAATTGGCTGTTCAAAGTGTTATCGAGGTTTAATTGCTGTCTGATTAGCTTTTTTTAAAATTACATAAGAATTAGGCCTGATTTACATAGAAATTGAGTATATAGCTAGACCACCAAATTACCGGTTAGTAGGGAGATTAAATTCATGAAATAATATAGTGAGTAGGGGATGTCTGCTTGCATTAACTCTTTGGTAGGTACACAATAGAGAAATTTATGTTTATTAGGAGCTAATGTATTAATTGAGGGATATGTTCTGGGTTCCACAACACAGAATTAAAAGGAATGAAACATTTTTTTAAATCTTTGTTTGTCAATTGAGAAGCACAGAGTATTTGTTTACATTACATTAGGGCAGCCTTTCTCATTCTTGTTAACATAGGGGAAAACCTTGAAATAATTTACAGGTCTTAGAGAACCCCAGATATCATTACTATGCCCTCAGCTCACAGTACTTTGACATGGCATTCAGTGGCAAGAACACTCTATACATTGCTGGCTAGTAAGAAGAATGTCACCTTTACAGATAGCCAACAAGATCGTTGGTGTCATTTAAACTGACCTAAAGGGTTACAAATTGCTCATTGCTCAATGAACCCCTAGCAACTTCTGGAGGACCACTGGTGGAGAATCGCTGCATTTGGGGTTTTGAAACACAGATTTAAAGGAGTCTACATTACATTTAACGACCATGAAAATTGATTTGACACTGTGATCAGGGTCTGAAAATAAAGCCATATTCATGTTTTAAATGTATAATTTAAATCCTAAATGCAAATAACAAAACTAGCAGGAGATGCTATATGTTCCTGATCACCGGTCACCTACTTCTGAAATATAAAACTGTTACCTTTGAGAAGCATTGCATAAGGGTGAAGCCAAGATTTTTCTTTCAAGTGTATTGAGAAAAGTCACCATGAATAGTATGTAAGTAGCCTTGATTGCTTGCAAGAAAAATCTATATAACTCAACAAGAAAAGGCAGTTTCATTACTTTTGCAGTTCACTTTAATGACTAACTGGCTGCAACATTTAGCTGAAAATGAATGCAATTTGAAAGAAAAACCTCAATTTAATTAACTTTGCCTGCGTAACAGTTAATATAAAAATAGAACAAAGACAAAAAATATATTAAAATGCAGTAATATTCATTTTTTAAGATCTTGGAGGGACTGGCGCTATAAGTAATTCCTGATTCATTTGTACAATAAAAGGATTAATATTTAATGATAACATTTTAATTAAATGTATAAATAATTGCCATACTGTAGGTATTTGTGTTCACATAAAAAAGAAAGTAACTTGTCACATAAAGCCATAAATGGTGTGGGTCATAAAAAGAAAATACATATTTTCAGGTAAATGTTTATTATTTTCTCTATTTACACTTTCTTAGAAAAGCTTTGTGGGCTTTTGATAGCACAAATTAAAAATATAATTGAATTAGAAGTCTGTTTAACATGTTCTTTTCTACGGCAGCTGGACCTCTTTGTTCTAGGTGGAATGTTGCAGAACGAAGGCACATTATTTATGCTAATGAAAATAAATAAGTTAAACAGTGTGTTTGGAAATCCCAGTGTTATGCGAGCAGATGGTGCATGCCGAAATTCTAAAGACTCCATTTATAAGAAAAAGGCTGACTCAAAAATAACTCCAAATCGACCTAAAGTGCTGTAGTATGCCCTTTCAGCTTTCAGGCTGAATGCAAAAAAAGTCTATGAATAATTAAAGGGAAAGGCAGCAAAAGTATTGTACAGGTATCTTGTGAAATACCAATATGATCACTATAGGTGTACAAAATATGGCTTCAAAGATCATAGGCTGTCCCTAGGGTTGTAACTAACTATATTTAAAGTAGCACCTCTACTTTTTCCAGGAGACAGAGCAAAAGGGTTTTTTAGAAGTGGAAGATGTTATTTGTAATGTCTTACTGCATTTATAAAGGTGAATATTTTTATATCCATGTATAATAGCTTTTTCTTTGTTATTATACTTTACCATTTAATATTAAAGTTTCCCCATTAAGTCAATTAAATTTTCTATTTGCTCTAAATGTTACAGCTGTCATGCAAGCAAGAAGGAGGGACAATCATTGGTTGGTTTAATCTCAAAGACTGGAAATGATAAAATATCTTGTTAGCAGGATACAGACTACAAAACCAATAACCTAATAGGGTCAAAAACTAACAAAATAGCTGTGGCTACACTTTAACCCCTCCTGAGTGGCTTAAGGCCAAATATTTCATCTAAAAATATCTCTTTTATTGATTATCTTTTGCTGCTTCTTAGTACATAAATTTTGCACCAAGCAGAAAACGAATTTAATTTACAAATAGTAAATGTATTTATTTAAAAGATATATGTCCGAAATCCATACAGTGCTCTTTAATGTATTCTTAATACTCTAAACAACAATGTTTGGTAATACAGTGTATTAAGTACTTGCTAGGAGGCAGTTTTAAAATATAATACGCTATTAAATGTATCCATTAGGTGTCAAATAATAATGATAGCAGCAGTTCTTTGATTGCATCTTATGTGATGTAGTGTGGATTCCAGCATCACTGGAGTGGTTTTCAAGGAATGTGTCTCTGTGAGTGCTCACATCCACAGGCATTTGTAGACATCAAAGTGGCTTAATGAGCCTCTCACATCTTTAGTTTTAGAATCACTTCTATCAGTGTCCAGCAGCTATATATAAATGCACATCCAATGTATACAGAAAAGTATCTCAACCTGCCAAGATCATATATGTTTGCATGGGTCCTTATTCCTTGCCGCATGCAAGGGCACTTTTTGAAGTATACAACATTTTTTATGTTAAAATCCAATAATGATCTTCTTGTACAGAAACAACAATGCTGCTAATTTCAATTGTAAATTAAGGTGTATAATTACAATAAGGGATGAATTAAGTTTAAAGTTTTTATTTCACTGTATTAGCTGCAAAAATGTGTATCTGTGTAATGTAGTCATTTTCCAGAGGCAAAAGTGAAATGGTTTTTGGTGTTTTTGGGGGTGCAGTTGGCCTAATATTGCTCCAGAATGCTAGAAAAGATTTATTTTTCAATTAACTTGAAGCTAGGCGTGTGCCAAATAGAAGCTTCTAAATACCTGGGAACCTTCCTGGCAAATTGATTTTTAATCAAGGCAAGGAGATGGAAGCAGAATAGGAGTTATTTAAATTTCTCTTAGTTCATTGTTATGTCTGATTAGCCAAACTGGGACAAAAATGTGAATTTAAACTGATGTGTAACTCTGAACTGATGTTTACCTTGCTAACCCATTGTCATTATCGGTGATGGAACAGGGCATACAAGTAAGTAGGGGGTGCCAAAATGTGCAAGTATGCTTCACATAATATGACTATAATATGTTCACATTAGGACTATAAACACTAAAAGTGAAAACCCAAAAGGATCCTCAATTATTGCCTATTTGAAAATGTATGTAGTTGATAGATAATTTAAAGTATGCCTATAATAAGGTATTTTAATTCTAACTGGAGTGTCATTACAAAAGTTTCCAACAAAAAAAAAATCTGACAAAAGCATTTAAAAAAAGCATTTTTACTTCTGTTAAATGTGTGCTGTGTTGCTGTAGCACAGTTTTGTTCACTTCCTGTCCTGGTGTCACAACTTTTTGACAAGTAGCAAAATGAAAGAATCTCTCCAAAAAAGCCTCAAACTTTAAACATGACAAGTGTTTGAATGTTTCCCACTCTATCTAAATTAAATGAAAAAAACTTTTGGATACAGATAGACATTATTATATTCGCTAGGAAGTATTTCTCAGCTTGTAAATGTTACTCTTATGCAATGTACATAAATGCCTTGATGCACCATATCCAAGAGCACTCCAGAATTATTCCAATGATGTGGTCCAAACATTGGATAAAGTTTTTGCGAGCTGCTGCCAAGCTATTAAAGCCCAAAAAGAGATTGCCATAGATAGACATAAGAAAAAACTGCTATCACAAGGCATATATACTTTTATTTCAAAAGTTTCCTTTGTGATTAGAGGCAGGAAGGACTGAATGCTTTGAGAAATATATCAAAGTAAGAAAGACATATTGAATAACTGCACTTAAAGCTACCTTTCACTTTATTGTAGATCTGGATTTTTAGTTTGAATGTCAGTTTTGGTAAATGCTCCAGGCAAGAATGGGTTTTGTTGTGCCTCTTAATAAAAATTACTTTTATAGTGGTTGGAAGGATAGGCTTTTAATTTTTTAGGGTTTAAATTTTTGGTCAAGTGCTTTTTTTTTTTATGTGTCGATGTTATGAGACGTAAAAAGTAATGAAATGACAACTGAAATAACATTCTGACTTTTTTTTATCTTCTGTCCAAGTTGGACTACAAAATTAGATCACCTTGATGATCAAGGTAATGTGTTCTGTCTTATTATAATATAAAGTTTAAAATATAAAGAAATCAGATTTAAAAATGAGTCTAGCATTGTAATGCAGGAATTGGTGTAATAACATCACCATTCTGGGCTCAAAACCAGGGTGGGGTTACAACACTGGATAACATGATTAATCATTGATTTATTTATGGAGGCATACATATTTTTTTTGAAAAGTTGATAATTGTGTATTGTGTTTTTATTTTTAATACATTTTTATCATATCACTGTGCTTACTTCTAGGTCTTTGGTGCTTTAAGGCACATAAGAAGGACAGCATTTAATGGTTTTACAGAAGGAAACATACAATGGGTACACCAATTTAATCATAGGGACTGCAAAGATGTGTTTAGTCATTATCAGATAAGTGTTTGTAAATATTTCTGGATTGTTGAGATATATAACATTTAGCACAGTAAAGAAAGTTGCCCTTTAAAGTGAATAATTTACACTATTTATATGGAGTAGTGTATAGAATAAAATGTACCATGTATGCTGGAAAATTGGGTGTATGGATGTGGGCAGTGTATTGAAGAACAATGTGGGAAAATGTGGATAAAATAATGGGTAGATCAGGTTAGAGGCAGTGAGCAATAACAAGTCATCAGTAATTTCGTAGCCAGGTCAGTAAACAAGCTGCTAGGAGAGAAAGCAATGCAAGAGCAGTAGCAAACGATAGCTAATAGTTAAAAAAGATTTGTTGCATGGTGTGGTTGTGGGTATTTTTGTAGACATTCTAGGGCATTCACTAGTGTGCTGGTGCCACTGTGTAGCAGATCACATGCAGTTTCTGCATGTCACTCTGTGTACCCGTCCTCCTGTATGGGTGCAGTATATTTACTGTGTCTACCAATCAATAGGATGGCAACTCCTCCAGGGTGCCCCCAGATGGAGCCAAGTTGGGCTTGACAGAAGTCAGAGGGTCCTGAAAGGGTTTTCAGAAACAACGGGAGTGGAGTGCCAGGTAAAAAAGAGCTGGTCTCAGAGCATGAGCAGTACTGTGTGCATGACGAAGACGTCTCTTCTATTTCAGGCGGGTGTTTTAGACTGCTAACACGGAACCCCACAGTTTTTGTGGCTGTTGTTTGGTCAAGAGGGCACCTCTTGAAGTACATGGTCCCCTTTGGGATCACCCATATTCAAGAATAAAGTAATAATTCTGCATTCCTGTTGAGCTATACTATCTTCCTCCTACTGAAACATCTCTATACCTAAGAGCAGACAATTCATTCTCTCTCTGAATCATTTTTTTGGATCATGTATACAAATTTTAAACAGCCAACTTAATATCACATACCTTTTATTTAGGACATCCATATTTTTTGAGTGACTTCAGACACACTTCAACATTTTTAAAATGTATGTGATTCCACTTTAAGTCTATTTAATTGGAGATTGAATTTGTACCTGAAAATATTTTTTCTACCTCAAGCCACCAACAGTAGGCCACAATTATGCAAATTACCTATATTTTTATATTGTGTCCTGTTTTTGTACCACAACTAACAACACTTCAAAAATGATCTTCTAATTTGGATAAACAACCTTTACTACATTTGTTTAGATATTTTACACTCTACATATACATTGATTTATCATATATGTCTATGTACTAAGAATGTACCTATATATGAAGGATACTGATTTACTGTTATTCTATAATTTACTCTGTGTCATATGTCTCTACTAACCCTGAGGAAGCCTCTATGGCAAAATGCAATCGGCACCAAGACAACTGTGATCGTGTTTTTCTACATAAATATATTAGCAGACTATGCTGAAGTGTTACAGTGGTGCAGTAGTGGTATTGGGTCTTATTTATTAAAGCTCTCCAAGGCTGGAGAGAATACACTTTCATCAGTGAACCTGGGTGATCCAGCAAACCTGGAATAGATCTTGTCCAGGATTCAAAACATTTGATACGAAATAGCAAATGAGTTTGGAGAAATCCATTCAAGTTTGCTGGATCACCCAGCTTCACTGGTGAAGGTGTATACTCTTCATCTGTAAAGCTTTAATAAACCAGGCCCACTGTGTCTTGTGCTGCTTTGGCCAAACTATACCTACTTTGTATACTGCATTTTAAACTGTTGTTATTACTGGTATTTTTGAATGCCACTTAAACACCCCTGTTTCTTTAATTTACCCTCACACCTATTATAATTATTTGGGGGTCGGCATCTGTCCGACTGTCAGACTAAGGGTAGAGGAGGACTATAAAAACCTACTTTTAACAGATGGTAATAAGACTCTAAATATAATAACCAGGAAATTAACAGTAAAGGAGGAATTTTATATATAATTTCAGGGGGAGAAAATGGCTCTAAAAATATACTTTTTTTTTTTTTTTACCAAGATGCAAATTTTTGCCAAATGAGTTTAAAGGCAAAGATTCTGCTTTAATTTTATTTATTTTTCACAGCAGATAACAATACAAAACATTGGCTCTGACAATTCAGTTTGCAGTGCAGTATTATCAATTATAGCTATTAAAGAAAATGAAAAACAACATCTTTTTTGGGCACCTATTTTCTGAATTTGTATTCTTTTCATCTCAGAATTCACATAATAAACGTTTGCAGAAATATATGCTCATACCTAGTGCACAGTCCTAAAAATGACTGTTCTGCTCACGCTTGGCCTATCTGTCAACACAGCTCATAAAGCCTGAGCAGGTAAAATATACTACTGAGTGTGCCAGCTGACAAGCAAAGTAAAAAGAGGAAAATATACAGTGTACACAAATAGATTCTGCTCTTCTGCTATGATTACTATTATCTCACATCAACACGTTGATAAACTGTTGTCACTAAATTACCCTCACACTAATATGAGCTGTAGATCAAGCCAAGGAAAGTATGGAATCCATTAGTGTCCGTCAGGGTGCCGGTGTAATAGAAAGGAAGCGGTTATCTCTATTAGAGAATGAGGAGATGGTGTTATCAGTCTGATGCACGTCTTATAACTCTTTGTAAGGAGCTTCTGTAGAACGACAGATGACAATGTATCTCAGATGTGACATGAAAATGGTAAGATTCAAGATAAGACATTACCATGAACAGAAAACATGTATAATATTACAAACAACTTATACTGCATCCTATTATTTCTGTACTGTGAAATGAACAGTTTAAGTCTCCAGACCCCTCAAAATGGACAGATAGGAACAGAAGTGTTTATCATACTGTACACCACTAAATATGAAATTATGTCTGTTGCATAAGACTTAGGGAACAAAAGAACAAAAAAGCAGCAAAAAATAAAAGATTTATTTTAGAAGTAGAAACATTTGTGAAAGATTCAGATCTAATGAAGTTTCTAAACTATGTGGAACAGAAGGAGCCCTTTGCGATATCCCTTATTCACATGAACATCAACAAAGTCCCTAAATAGGTGATCACTGTAGTTTTAGGTTTTAGCAATGATATTTGTTTTCTATACTACTAACGATAGCTTTGTTATCTATTGATGTAAATCACCAAGTCATGGGTCCCCTGCAATTGTGTAAGGACATTGAAGGAGTAATTTGCCATGACCATTGTCATAGCCACAGGAAATATTGCTGTGACAGGTTGCCCCCTGGCATGTGACATGGGATTAGCTGAGGCAAGGAATTTAAGTGACTCCTGGTCTTTACCAGTACACCCCAAAAGGAGTGATGGGCCAGTGACCCTAGTGGCCACCAGACTCATTTGCTGCAGGGAGGTCACCAGTTTGTGTCCCCCAGGCTCTCCCCACCAGCAATGACAGAGATCAGATGGCTTCAGTGTATGAATGGCTATCAGACAGAAACAAAGTGGATCTTATTTTTTTATTTTTTTTGGAGAGGATACACTTTCATCAGTGAAGCTGGGTGATCCATCAAACCCAGAATGGATTCCTTCAAAGTCATTTGGTATTTGGTATCCTTGACCCTATCTATTCCAGGTTTTCTGGATCACTCTGCTGGACTGAAGAAAGTATATCCTCTCCAGGCTTGAAGAGCTTTAATAAATCAGGCCCAGTGAGTCAAGGTGGCGTAGGTAAACAGGTTGAGGTCAGTGGAGACAGCAAACAACGCAAGGTCTTAAAAATACTTGAGGTCAGGGCAAACAGAGATCACATGCAAAGTTGATAACAAACTGAGGTCAAAATCTAGAACATACCGGCAGAATAGCAGTTTACATTCTGAAGATCCAGAAACCGGAGCCTGGAACTAGGTAGATTTAAATAGGGATAGCAGCCAAAAGCAAGACAGGGTTGAAGCCTGCTCACTGGTTGCAATACATACTCTTAAATCCCCTTTAGCTGTGCACAGCCTCATTGTCTGTGCAGGGGATCCCAAGAAAGATAGAAACTTAAAGCTAAAGGGAGGTCCGTGACCCTGCAGGTTGCTATGCAGAATATCTGCAGGAAGATTGGTAACATCTGTTTTTTTTGCCCTTGTGTGTAATATTTACATTTTAGACGGTTTAATTGGCATGGTTTGTCATCTTTTTATATAATGCCATACATTTTGGTTACAATTGTGTAGACTTATTATATGGAAATCACATAATTCTAATTTGTTTTATAGAAGCTGTTTTTGTGACCGATTATTGACCTGTGTGGGTTCACCCTATTTTCAGTACTGAAGCATATGTATTATAAAAAAGATAAGATTATATAATATAATTTATAATTATATATAATTATATATCATTTCCAACAATTACTGTATTTAGCATTATTATCTGGGGCTGGATAAAGATAAATAAATCCAGTGGTCTGTCTAAATTTGATAATAATTGGATGTTTGTTGGTGGTTCCTTGACAGATTCAACATTTTCAATGTTTACGTATTAAAGGATAATTAGTATGGAAGATAGGTACTGAATATACTCAATTATAAACCAATATTTTTTTTCACTCAAAAAATCTTTGTTTTTAGTCAGGTGACCATTGGAATGCCCCCAAAATGACACAATGCTATCCATTGGTGGCCAGCAAAAATTCACATAAGATCATTTAAGAGCAAATGATTCGATATAACAAAAAAAAAGTACTGAGAAGTACAAAATACTTAAACCTCTAAAAATGCGGTAAAAAACTCATCATTAACATTTATGTTAATTATATGATAGTACTAATTATTGCATACAATAGGCCCACATATTGAAACTATAGGCTTTTATCTTGTCATTATATGTAACAGGAACTACCCATCTCACATGGAATCCTTACTTCTTCTAATAGGAAATCCTGATAACAAACTTCTTTTACATTCCTATATAATGATAACAAATTGTTTCCAAAAAGCGTGGTTTATTTTTCATAAATATTGATTGAAATTAGAGGTTAAATATTGGCAGAGGAGTAGGAGGCTGTGAGACTCCACAGGACCACACCATAAGAAATAAAGAAGGCAAAATGTTACCAACATGTGTTTCAGGGATTGGGAAATAGATAGGAACATGGCATCCTGCCTGCAAATGACTGTAAAGAGCAGCCTGTAGAGCATTTTAACCCACAGATCACTGGGTTCCAGAAAGGACCAGAAATACTTTTCTTTTAATGCTTCAATGCTGCATAATTCTGTACCACTATTAATAATCTGGATAAACTGAAGTTGTTTTAAAAGTGCCTATTGAGTTATTGGGCCTATTTTATTAAAGCTCTCCAAGACTGGAGAGGATACACTTTTATCAGTGAACCTGTGATACCAATAAACCTGAAATGGATCTGGTCCAAGATTCAAAACATTTTATAACAAATAGCAAATGACTTTAAGAAATCCGTTCCAGGTTTGCTGGATCAACCAGGTTCACTGAAAGTGTATCCTCTCCAGCCTTTGAGAGCTTTATTAAAATAGGCCCAGTAACTCAATGGGCCCTTTTAAAACAGTTTTATGTCCACATAATAAAAGTGGTAATTAAATCAGGCCCATTGAGTTGTATTTTGCCAGAATAGGGATTTGCAATATAATGCCATGAAAGTGCATACAACACACATCAAAAACATATAAAGTTTTATTTTTTAAGTTTAATTAGGGGTATTCTCAGCCCATGATTTGTTAAAAAAACAAACACAAACTTTTTTTTGAGTTATGTGGCAGTCTGTGAGTCTTAACAAGCACCACCAATATTACATAAATGAAATAGGGAATTTTATTGAGAATGACAATGTGACAATGTGAACCACCAATGTGACAGCTACAACTTTGTTTTCTCTACCTGTTAATGAGTTTTTAACTTGACCGGGCTCAGAATACAGTTAATAATCAATGGTTTCACATGGTGTGGTATGGTTATTGCTTCATAATTAAAAAAAAAAATACATTAACAGCAAATTTTCGTTTGCAATTTGTATATTTCTACTGCCTCGCCAAAGCCAGTAGTAAAGTTTTACTTGGGCATCTTGGGCAGAAATCATTTTAAAAGAATCTCCCAATTTCACCTAAAACCAGAAATCACATTTGGTAATACTCAGCAATGTCTCTCTAAGAATCTGAAATGATATTGATCTTCTAATTGTTACTGGGCAATTTTGGCAAGTGCAGTATTTTTTAGTCATCTTTGGAAGATTCTACCTACAACTATATTTAAACATATTGTTATTAAAATACATAATCCTATATTAGTGGCTTGGAATTGATATTTTTAAAGTGTACATTTTTATTAAAGGGCAATTTTGAAGCATAAATATGATGGTGGTTAGAAATATTTAAGTGTTTACTCTTTTCTACAAAGCAGTAAATCATCTTAAAACAAGCCCTTACTAATATCTTTAGATAAAGGCAATGTAGAGCAATTAATTTTCAAAATTCATAAATGGACCTCAGATTCATCAGTTTTACTACACACCATTTTTATTAATAAATGTGTTTCCTGATATTTTTAGTATTCTACATAATCACATAGTGTGTGAGCACAGGCATACAAATAACTTCAGGTAACATTTTAAAGGGCAATGATCTTTGTGTTGTGTTAATTAAGTCAATTAAAGCACACTCTGGAACTTGCACATTAACTAACAAACAGAAGAAATATTAAGGTGGTCATTGAAAAGTTTTCAACTAACAGCGATATATAGTTCATATATCTCTGCCTTAGGATTGAAATCCCTACAAGGGTAAGTTTTAAGTTCCCTCTATGTATTAATAACATTTGTTGAATTATGTCCCTAATGAATCTTTGTAATCTACATGTAACTAATACCCTAAACGATTACATTTAGTTTAACCTCTCCATCTCCCCCTAATATGTATTAATTGTTTTGTAATCATCACACACTTCCTTAATACTTACTTTAATTAATATGATGTATTATTCGGGTGTGTCTCTTTACAAAAAAGATGGTTAATGCTATTGAATTTAAGTTCCTTTTTGGGCTGCATATCCACCTGTTTGCTAGGTTCGAGATTCAGGATTGGGTCTCTCACTTTTTCTATCCTTTGAAGCCAAGCACCAAATGGTAACTATTTTATATCAAACGTTCTATAATTGAAGATCGAAATTATTATGAAACTTTCGTTGTTTTTTTCTTTTTTATGTTTGAGTTTGTGAATAGGGTTTCCATTGTATTATATGTGATATTTTCCTGAAGAAGCAGGCTCCTCCTGCAAAACGCATTGGGTTTCCAAATAATACCTGAATACTAGTTTCACCAAGATGCTGACTCCAACTTAGTTATTTTGGTTATGGCAGTTTACATTTTGTTTTGGTGTTGATGTTTTTTGCATTTGTTTTGTGATTTCATTTGTATCATTTTGCTGCCATTTTAGGCCATTTTTTTTACTTATTGTAAACTTTTTAGATAAACTTTTTAGATAAATTGTTTTCTTTGATAAACATATAGAGCCTTGTGAGTTCCTGATTGAAGAAATGTTGAGCCAAATGGCATCATTATTAGATGACATGCACATACATACTGAAACTTCAAAAAGTAATACAGGGACCTCCTAAATCTGCAAGCTGCTACATTTAGCAAAAAAAATTAACCTGATTATTGTATTATAAACAGTTTTCTTGTACTTTGCAAATTACACCTGGGGAAAGTAAAACCTTTCAGAGATTTGTGAAAGGTTTGCTAAATATTTGTATTTTTGCTTTTCTACAATATAATAGGTACCAACTTTCTAATTTGCCTCACATAATTGTGTTTTAGAGAATAATTAGGGGTTAATACCCATATAATGAGAATAGTTGCAGGGACTGAACAGGTCTCATGTTACTCTTATGCCTGTTAGTTTTACCTGAATTGACAAGCTACTCCACCCCTTTATTACTAGCTGTCCCTAGCAGCAAGCAATTAGCCGCCCCTAACTTGCCCTGTAGGTAAATATAGGTATCATGGTAAGAGCGGGCAGCCACCTGCTAACCGTGACATGTGATTTTGGGTTAATTCCAATTACAATTGACCTTAAAATCAATAAATAGAAATTTATGAATAGTAAAACAGCATAATAATAAACAGCATATTTATTTTGCTGAAGAATGAAGATGCTGCTACACTTTCAAAAATGTCTTATAATAAAAATGTCATATAGACCTAGATTGCTCTTTTTATTGTTTTATAGAACAGCCTTGCCATTTGCTAATGTTTGAAATGGAGAAAGTTGAAAAACAGACTTATTTGGTCAAACGTTTTCATACCATACAAATAATGCATTAAAAAAATTATAATAAAGTTATGGTTGAACTAACTAGAAATAGGACGTCTTAGGTGCCGAAAAAGTTATTAACGCCATTACCAAGTTCGTACAAACACACATACCACATCCTGTACATTTACCACTTTCATAATGTTGATGTTACATATTGAATATATTTTTTTATGTGTTTCACGCATAGCTTCTTTAGAGGAAACACAATATATTAGAGATATATATTAGAGATCTATATAATATACAGCACAGTATTGAATACTTACAACCTATAAATAAAGTGTGACCTTGAGAATGTCAGGCTGGCTTGATCAAGACTGGAGGAAAAAAGTGGAGCCAATCCATTTTTGCTTCATCCTCTAATTACAAAAAAATGTATTTGCTTTCTAACAGACCTAACTAACTATACATCAAGAGTTTGATATACTTCAATATTCTAAATTCATTCCTACATATAATAAGAAACCTCTTTTACCAGTTCAAATGTGGATGACATTGCTCAGATCGCAACCCAGCCAATACTTTGTGCATGACATGCCCGTAAATTTATATCTTGCTGTCTGAGATTTCACTCACTCCATTGCTACCATTTAAAGTTGTTGTTGCTGTAGCGTTCCAGTATCTACTGTGCTACAATAAAAGTAGCCATTGCTGTTTCTGCTGTTGACAGAACAGCCTGGAGAAGATATTTGAGCACATTTCCATTACAAATATAAGTAAATACAAAAAAGTATCCACTGGTCATTGAATTTTGATGCCTTTATGTCTCATTTCTGTCACTGATCTACTAAATATGTTTGATTTAAAACAATAATGCATATATTCACAAATATTCCTGATGCTGAGACCCTAGAGTATTCGTAAATGAGGGAAAGTTTTATGTTGGGAGAAGTTTATAGGCATTTCATGGAGAGCTATAATCAAAATAAATCAGAGAGCTATAGTAGTTACACAGCTGAGAAAATATTTTTTTACTTCACTATATATTTAACCCTGTCTTTACCATTTCACCATGTATACCAGTAATATTTTGCTTTTTATTTACACTGTATACTAGAAGCAGTGAAGCAAAGCAGCAAAAAAGACTAAGAAGCAAATCTTTTCAGTGATGATAGACATACAAGCAGATCTAGAATATAAAGAAGCAAGTTACTCCAATTAAAACTTAATAGTTTCTACATTTCAACTAATTTGCTCTTACCGCTTTGCACATAAAGCTTTGAATAGAGCCATTACCAATCTAGATTTTACATTGTAGCCTGCTGAGCGATTGCAATTAGAGTACAATTAGATAAACAATAAATTTTACTGTGTTTTTTTTCAAAATAAACAGAATACTGCCCAGCTAAACTGCTCATAATAAAGCCTGCATATAATAGCAGCTATAAATCACCTACTGCAGATAAGACAAACTAGGCAAGAGATTTCTGTCTGCTGTGACATTCTTTTTACAGTTGAGAGACCTTCTGAAGATACACAACCCATTCTAGTAAAAGCTTCATGTCTTCTGTGAACTGCACTTTGCTTTTATGAGAAGGTCAGTAACAAAACATATGTCCAAAAATATAAATAAATAAAAATCTTAAAAGGAAGGCTTTGTAACCCAAAATCAAACTATATTTAGCAAAATGGCATTTTTAGGCTGCTTGTTAACTTAAAATTCTTAGTTTCGCCCACTGCTTATTTAATTCTGCAGGTTACCTTTGCTAATGTAGGTTTGTATTTAGTGTCCTAGGATTTTGCATGGCCAGTGCATTTCATTATTATATTGAAATGAAAGCGACTTTGCTTGCATGCCTTAATTACGGGGAAAA
Organism: Pyxicephalus adspersus; assembly: GCF_032062135.1. NCBI lineage: Eukaryota > Metazoa > Chordata > Amphibia > Anura > Pyxicephalidae > Pyxicephalus > Pyxicephalus adspersus. The sequence continues at coordinate 96,774,822 of NC_092858.1, read as the reverse complement.
AAAAGTCTGAATAGATAGAAAAGCCAGTCAGGATTGGAGGGTAGGAATCAACCTTGGTGGTACCATCTTCTGGAAAAATTGACAGCTTCCTGCTGTCACACTTACCTCTTCCTCACTAAAGCGCAGGTGCATCTCTCCTGCGCATGCAAGCAGTTCTGACTCTGGGCGTGCCAAAGCTACCAAGCTTTATTCATTTCGTCCAACCCAACGGCTATTCAGAAAATAGCCTTTTAATCATCCTTGGCTATTTAGCTAGCTCAGATACAGTACTCAGTGTTCGTGCAACGTGTCTCCACTAGTGCGGAGCCCCTACCTTCTGAGCTAGTTCTTGTGTACCTGTTGCCTAATTCAGTGTTTCCTCTGTCCAGCTCCTGTGCTAACCCCTTGTTGGCCAGTCTGTTGTTTCCCAGCCAAATCCTTTGAGCAGTTCCAGTTTTCCTCTCTGTCTGTGGATATTCCTGTGTGACTTGTGCCTCCTGTTGCTTCCAGTGTCTCCTGTGTTCCCTGTGTCTGCAGTGGCCCCTGTGTCACTGGCGTTCATTTCCTGGATCCCTAGTATTTGACCCCTGGCTTATGACCTGACCTTTCTCTTGCTGCCTGCCCTGACCCTGGCCTTTCTTGATGATTCTTTGCTTAGTGATTTGGTACCGTGTATCTTCCTGCCCACCCTGGTGTGCCCAAGGACCGCAACCTAGCAGCACAACATCCTCTCCACTAGAGGCTCTGGAGAAGACTTGGTTGCTGCTTAGACTTTGCAACTTTGAACTTCTTAGTGGCCCTGTCTCCCCTAGCGTGACTCTTGCATGGCAGAATCTAGCATTTGGATCGCTGTACCAAACTTTGTGGTGGTCATATGTGTAGTCTTAAAACATTGAGTGTTTTCCTGCCACAACTCAAAGTACTGCAATAGCCTAACTTGTATGTGGCCAACCGTAGCCTAGTAGCTTTTATTATGGTGGTATGCAAAATTGTAAACTCCTCTGGGGCAGGGACTAATATCCAAAGATCTTCCTAAAGCACAAAATTAAAATAGTGCAATATAAATGTGGGAGATAACAGTGATAACTGTAAAATAAGTTAGCATTCTGAGACATATTTGCTGATACATTTTTTATCCACAACACATAGTTTATTTAACTTACAATATTAGTTCTGTAATTCAAAGCCAATATAGGCACCATGTGTAAAGAAAAGAGTTAAGAATGTTTCTCAGATGACAAGTTTTTAGAAGAGGTATTAGTAATTAGAGATACCAGGCTCATCAAGAAAAGTAATTAGCAAGATTGCACACAGTTTACAAAAGGCTGTTCAATTAAAGAGAATAACATTATTTTACGTTAACAAAAGGCAGGCTTACACATTCTTGGGCGTGTAAATAAAACTATAATCAGCGTGATTAATTTGAAATCCAGGAAAAGGATGGATTAGATTGATGTGTTAAAAGTCTAATGGCTCCCTAAGGAAGGTTCTAGAACTGATTTTACAGAGGAAGCATGTTCATTAATTGCAAACAACTTGAAATATGCAGCTGACAATTGTTTGCCTCCAATACTCAAGCTCATTTGGCTTTGTATTGTTTAATAAAGGAAACCGGGCTACTAATTCTGCAAATAAATCAAGCTTTTGTTGGGTTATTGAGACTGTCCCAGTGTGCCGTAGCAGCAGAGATCCATGTAAAGGCACTTCCACTGGGAAGGTTTGTAGACTTTAAATGGAATTTATTAATAGCTAGATTAGACAGGTGTTAAAAAATAACAGTTGTGGATTTTGCACTGCTAGACATGTCTAATACCATGGTAAACCCACATTAAACAAACTTTTACTTCACTAATAAAAAAGTGCAATTTCATTGCCTAAATGTATACATCTTAAAACTGGAACATTTATAAAAAAAAGCACCCTGTATACAATTGTTCTTGGGGCAAGAGAGGAAATGTAACTCTAGTCTCAACAAATAGTCCCAAATAGTAAAAATGTACCTATATTCTGACTCTGTCCAACAGAGATATTCCAGACTGTGATACGGTGCTGTTTCTCTTTTGGATAAAATGTTTCTAGGTATCCCACATTTTGTGAGCCCAGAAAGTCACTCACACCACCAGGTAGTGTGTCAAAACAGTGATCAAATCTCCCAGGACTGCTACTTACCATATGCTCAAATATCATTATGTGAGTGCTAAACATTATGTGCATCAGTAGGGACCATCTACCACTAGCTCTGGATGAGAAGATATTATTTGACTGGCCAGAACAAAGATCGAATCAGCCCTGCTTGTGTTCTCTCTTCAACACTATCACTTATGATACAAAGTCAGAAACAAAGTCAGAACTCAGTGAATTACTGGCTGATCAATACTTAGAGTGGAAAAAGTTGTGTCCGTACAGGCTCTAGTGATAGAAAGCTAGATATGCCTGCCTAAAAAAACAGCATGCAGATATATTAAATTCAGTTTAACATTTGATAGAAAAATACAATTTTTTAATTCTTAAAGTCATGTTTTACTGAGAGTACTTTATGAAATGTGCTAATCAGACAATAACACCAGGAATCTGGGAAATCTTCCAATGGGGACATTTGTTCCAGTCACAGCCTTCGTAGTGGGGATTTACTTTACTCTACTTATTTATTTTACTTACTAGAGATATTCACTTCTTGTTGTGTTTACCAGATATAAAATCTAGTAGTAGTTAGTCACATTTAACTGGAATTGTTCCTATGGTGCAGATGTTTTGCAGATTGGAAATGGCTTTTCACAGGTTAAGGGGAAATTTCCCCTATATATATTTTTATATATATATATATATATATATATATATATATATATATATATTTGTATATATTATTCTATCAAAGGCTGGAAAAAAAAAAGAGTTCTGGCTTTAGATGCTGTATTTGTTACACGGTAATATATTAGCAATATGGTTGATTGTTCCAACTTGTTAAAACTAAATGATCCTGAAATTTTTTTTAGCATGCTCCATACAAAACTATATTTGCATTTAGGTCACAAAAAACAATATTACCTAGCTAGAGCACAAAGATTGCTCGCACACATACTAAACTAAGGCAGATGTAGAGTTTTTGTCCCACAAGAAGAGGATACAATTTCTAAGTACACACTACCATGTCAAACAGAATCATGCAAGCACATAATATTTTATTCATTACATATTGTCGAAAAAAGGGTACATTTTTTAAAAATTAAGTTAAATAAATATTGAATCCTGTTTTTAATTCCAATAATTAAAAATACTAAATTTCATTCAGTATACAGTATACAATAATATGATGATGTTGATAAAAAATGTTTTGCAGCAATTTATAAAGTTTTAAATGTTACATAGTGTGGCTGTAGAGTATGTATCTGAAATCTGGAAGCTCTTTCATGCCAAATGAAACTGTACCAATGCCATCAGGAAGCAATGCATTTAATGTAATTTACTTTTATTACGCTTTTATTATACTTTAACTACTTGAGTCCCCAAGGCCTTTTCTCTTTTAATTCCTTTGGCATTGTCTGATTTCTCCACAATATACCTTTTAGCATTTGTAGCAATTTCTTTCCTTTTTTCAGGACAATGATAGGACAGCAATCCTCCACAGGGGCTTTTATATAGAAAATCAAAACCCCAGCTGCCGGCTCCCAGGTGGCACTGAGTCTGGGGGATCTATTTAGGTGGTAAAACTGAAAGGATAATTAAGAAACAGATTCCTAATAATATAAAGTGTTGATATCACCTATCTGAGATAGATCCACAGTATTAAAAAAAAATAAAGTTTTCTCATTTGCCAAATCACTCCCCAAGAGGTATAAGCTCCAACATTAGGTCACAGAAAAGTGAACTTCTGTTTCACCAGCAGGGTGCAGGAAACTTCAGGAATCCCTAAACTACTAATGGGGCAGATTTTACCCTGTAGATGGAGTGAATTAAAAAAAAAATACTTGAGAAATATCAGACTAGCCAGCCAACCTAAAAACACCTTTAATCAGACACAGATTGAATATGATCTGATGTTACTTTAAAGGGGAACTAAAGTTCCACTTTTACAAATGCTTGATCAAGCAGGTCATTATTGCAAAAAAAGACAGGAAATGTCCCTTTTGCAATAATGTTTCTTAACTGCCTGATTGCTCCAGGTTTCTGGCAACAAAGCTGAGCTGCGCATGCTTCCCTTGTGTACAGTATGCTAAATAAATTGATGAGTTGTGTGGGTGGAAGAAAAGAACAAAGATGGTGGTGCCCAGCGATGGAAAGCAGATAGGTTAATCGCGCAGGTTTAGCTTTGTTTTAAAACGTATTAATTAAAACAAGGTGTGGAATTTTAAACCATCTGATAATGTTGGTATCAGCTTGGTTTTCTGTGCGTCACATTTTCTGAAAATGATCCCCTATTAGATATATATTTTGTTCTCCCTAAACATGACACCATATTTATATCTATTTATTATAAATTAAAGAAAAATAACAATCAATAACAACAGAAGGAAGAAAGTTCCATCTAAATGAAGCCAGAACAGATTAAGCTAAACAGACCATTAAACATGTGTTTTAATTTATGTGGTATAAAATTAATAAGCAGATGGTTCTTCCTCCAAAAGAAAAACTATTTTTGCTCAGATGCAGCAGATTTGCCTTAAATTTTGACGGTTAAAAAAAAAAGACAAATGATGATTTATATCCCGTGAGCTTTTAAATATTTATATTCTTTATATTGTGGAACTTTCAAAATTTCAGTTTTTATTATTTTTTTTATATTAACCTCCACACACCTCCTCTTGGAGCACCCGCGGACATCTGGCACAGTTCCAGGGAGCAGGCAGCAGGGAGGTCTCAATGTGCATTTAGTGTAGCAGGCAAGACCTAACAGCTGTTTCTGCAGAACAGCGCCATCAAGACATCAGTGGCCAAACAGTGTACTGCAGTCCCTGTAATGAAAATGCGACCCGAAATTCCGGGAAAGTGAAAGAACCGTATCATTCATGGTTGGATTTTCTAATGTCAACCTGTACTTAATTACATAGTGGCTCAGATTGAAAAAAGACATAAGTCCATCAAGTTCATTATTTTAGTTGCCCTTCTCTCCACTCTCTCCAATTTCACAATGTCCTTTTTGTGAACTGGTGCCCAAAACGGGACTGCATATTCCAGATGTGGCCTACCTAAAGCTTTGTACAGGGGCTGGATTATGTCTGGATCTCTGCAGTCTATTCCTCTTTTGATACAAGAAAGTATTTTGCTAGGTTTTTATATTGCAGCTTGGCATTGCATGCTGTTATTAAGAATATGATCTACCAGATCCCCCAGATGCTTTTCCATTTCTGAGCCCCCAACTGTATTCTCCCTAGATAGTATGAAGCATGCATGTTTTTAGCCCCCAAGTGCATACCTTTACATTTATCTGTATTAAATGTAATTTTCCACTGCCTGCCCAATCAAAGAATACATCCAGGTCTGCTTGTAGTTTATAGACATCCTGTATGGACATAATTCCATTACATAGTTTGGTGTCATCTGCAAACACAGAAATGGTATTTTTAATCCCAAACTCTATATTATTTATAAAGATTTTAAACAGTAAAGGTCCCAATACTGAACCCTGGGGTACACCACTAATAACCTTAGACCATTCAGAGAATGAATCATTATTAACAACTCTCTGGATACTGACTTTAGGCTAGTTTTCTATCCATTTACAGACTGGCTTTTCCAAACCTATTGACCCTAACTTACAAATTGACCCTCTGTGTGGTACGGTGTCAAATACTTTAGCAAAGTCCAAGTATACTGTATCAACTGCTACTCCACTGTCTACCTGTTTACTTACTTCCTCATAAAAAGAGAGTAAATTTGTTTGGCAACTTGGGGTCTTTCTTGAAGTCATCCTGACTATCACTTATAATATTAATTTCCAGCAGAAACTCCTCTATGTGGTTCTTTATCAAACTCTCTAGGACCTTTCCAACAATGGACGTTAAACTAACTGGTCTGTAGATACCTTGTAATGATTTTGCCCCCTTTTTGAAAATAGGAACCACATTGGCCTTACACCAATCCAATGGTACCATGCCAGTGAGTAAAGAGTCCCTACAAATTAGAAATAATGGCTTTGAAATAACTAAGCATAGGTCTATGAGAACACATGGATGTAATCCATCAGGTCCTGGTGCTTTGTCAACCTTAATTTTGCCCAACAGTTTCTCAATCATATACATTTTGAGAAATTGTGACTCATTTAAGGCAGTGACATTGCTAATATATATATATCTGAACTTGAGCCATTTTAGTTAAAAAAAAAGTGTTTAGTAAATCCGCCTTTTTTTATCCCCAGTTACCAACCCAGAGACATCCTTTAAGGTCCTACATGTTCGGATCTGATCTTTTTGCTATTAATATATTTAAAACAATTTTTGGGGTTTGCTATCTGTCAATTTCCTTTGCAACCTGTCTTTGATTTTGAAGTTTTGCACATTTTAAATGAAATCATATTATGGTCACTGCTACCCAGATTCTCTTTTATATGCACATTGGATATAGGACCCTGCATTGTTAGAAAGAACTGGCTCTAGCAGAGTATCATTTCTAGTTGGGGCTTCTATAAACTGACCCATAATATTATCTTGTGTTAAATTCATATATTTCCTCTTTTTTGCGGTTCCTGTAGTGCCTTTACTCCAGTCAATGTCAGAATAGTTGAAGTCTCCCATGATTAAAACCCTTCTAGTTTTTGTTGCTTTTTCTATCTGTGCGAGTAGATGATTCTCAATCTCTTCCTTAGTACTGGGGGCCCTATAGCAGACTCCATAAATTAATTGTGTGTTATTCAACCCCAGATTCAACTCTACCCAAAATGTCTCAACCTCATCGCTCATCAGCAATTTCCTCTTTCACATTCACTTTCAGATCACTTCTAACATACAGACATACACCACCAGCCTTTCGTTTGACTCTGTCTTTACAAAAGAGAGTATAACCAGGAATGTTGACACCCCAGTCATGCGAAGAACAAAGCCAGGATTCAGCAACCCCAACTAAGTCATAATGCTCTTCATTCATTAAGGTATGTTACCCCCCTATTTTATTTGCCAGACTTCTAGCATTGGTGAGCAAGCTCTTTAAACCATTACTACATTTACCAGCACTGTTTGACAAATATTATGTTTTTCAGTACAAACAGTACTGCACAATCCAATCTTTGTGCGCAACATGGGAAGCTCCTTATATTTATCCATAACCCTCTCCCTAACTATCCCCAATCCACCCTCCATTAGTAGCTGACTGCTGCCTAACCTTTCTGACACCTTATTTAGCTGTCCCACCCCCTCTGTCCTAGTTTAAATATCTCTCCACCATTCCCCTAAATCTTTCCCCTAGCACAGCAGACCCAGTTCCATTTAGGTGCAAACCAGCGCTTGCATATAGGTTGTACCCAAATGAAAAGTCAGCCCAGTGCTCTAAGAACCCAAACCCTTCACTATTACATCAAGACTTAAACCATGCGTTTAGCTGTCTAAGCTCCCTCTGTCTTTCCTGTTGTAGCTTTAAACTGATTTTTAAGGATCCTCCTTCTTTCATCTATCCCGTCATTGGTTCCAACATGGACCAAGACAGTTGGGTCATGCCCTGCCCCTTCCAGTAATTTGTTAACCCAGTCCACCACATTCCAAAACCTGGCACCAGGGAGACAGCAAACCATTCGGTTGAAGGGATCTGGGCGACAAATTATTCTATCAGTCCTCCAGATCATAGAATCCCCTATGACAACCAACTGTATAAGCCTTCCAGTATTGCCTTTCCCACCCCTACTAGATGGGCTGCTCTCCGTGCTGTTAGGGGTAGCAGTAACATCTAGAGTTGCCACCACTGGGTCTGCCACCTGCACATCTTCACATAACATCTTCAGCTCTCCAATACGAAATACCAGAAGGGCGACTTGCTCAAATCTGTCACAGCGGTGTTCACCTAGGAGCTGTTGATCCATTTGTGCATACATATGGCAGACTGTGTACTGAACAAAACCTTCCACCTTGTTGCCATTTTTTCCCAGTTACAATGTTTGTTTTCAAGGAGTTATAAAAGTTTACTTACAGTTTGTAGATACTATAAGTATTCAACTCCTTTTGTTTTCAAACTCCTGTTTTCTAACTCCACTTGAATCACAAGCCAAGAGTGAGCAAGCTCAAGGTGAGTCTGCCCAGGACATAAAATTACCTGTGAAACCTTGACCACTCCCCCCTAGAGGTCAGCAAGGAAAGAGGAAAATACTCTACTTATATCAAAAAGTGACAGTCAAACAGACAGAACCCAACTGCCAAACAAACACAACTCCTAAATGCACAATATCAGAAAGCATCTGTGTGTTTCTAACTCCACTTGACTCCAAACCACACAGATACAACCCAACAGGGTTGGGCCCAAAAAGAAAATATGCACAAATGTGTAAAAATGAAAGGCCCTGGTCCAGCAACAGTACTCACGAGACACCAGTCCCTCAATCTAACAAAGCACTGTTCACCTATAGCAAGCACCTGCTTAGCCTTGGGTGACTGGTGGCATTTCCCAGCACACCGTTGCCCCCGGGAATGAAGCCTGGGGAAGAGCTGGCAGAGGACCAGAAGCCCACAGATAATGCAATACTAAAATTCCAACAGACAAGTGCAGAATACAGAGCCAGAGATCATAACAGATAATCCATCCTCCAGACGAAGTACATGAGAGCAAACACAAGCAGAGTCCAGTCCAGGCAACATAAACTCGCATGGTCAGAAACAGGTAAAGTCAGCAACAGTAAATCAGACGAAAGACACTCCATCACAGATTAGCCCAGCTAAACATTACAATAGGCACTTTTAACTGGGAGCAGAGAGGCTATAAAGTCCCAAAAGCCAATAGCAGCGCAGGAAAGAGTGAGGAACTCTAGGAATTTGAAAATCCCCTTTAGCTGTGCACAGCCTAACAGTGGGTGCTGGGGATGCCGATAAAATATATCAGGCTGCACGGCTAAAGGGAAGCAAGGCTTCTGCCATTTCCTTATTCTCTTTGCTGCTTCAAGTGACATTGTTGGGCAAAATAGCCTGTTTAGGATACTGTGGTGGCACACAGCCGCGAATCTTCGACCAGGCAAGTGTTTCCTAATATTTCCCCACTACTGAGAAGGGGCCTCTGGACGTGTAAGTCCACGTGTGGTTTTTCAGGACTTACACTTTCAACCTGTGTCTGATGACCAGAATCCTGCTTTTGACTTTGCTGAACTTGAGACATGGGTTTATTAGGAAAGGGCCGTGGCTGGAGGGTTCCACGTGGAGATGTGCGGAAAGTCTTTCTATAAGCACATATTGTGCAAGGTTTTACATAGACCTGAGTATCCTTAGGAAGCAAGGGCCACCAGAAGTGGTGTGCCAGTAGTGCCACAGTCTTCTTTCCCCCTAGATGTCCAGTGGCCTTAGATACTTAGATACTACACAGAGACAACGGCACGTGCACGCAACCTGAGAGTTTGCCTGGAGGATGTAGTGACTGGTGGGGTGCTAAATGGGCAGAAAGGTCAGGCGATAGTCGATTAGTAGAGGGTTCATCATCCCTACAGTTACTAGGTATGATGGATTCAGGAAGAGAACTTACTTGATTTAAGAAAGTTACAAGACAAGGCATCTGCTTTAACATTCTCATGTGCACTGGCAACACGAAGGCAAGAGTGGCAAGAAGGAAATAGTTTCCAAGCACTTCCCAACACATGCATTCCCCATCTAACAATCTGCCTAGATTCCTAATCAGTTACTGGATTGTGTTTTTGTAACCAAGGCAGACCCGAAATTACAGGTCATGAAGGAGTGTTCACTAGAAATAAATTTACCATTTCTAAATGGGCAGAACGCACCTTAACCAAAACCTCAGGAGTTCTGGATGTTGGTTTTCCCTGTTGCAAAGGATAATCATCTATAGCAAATAAACATAATGACACATAATAAATTTACTACCAGCACTGCTATCCAGGAATGCCTGGCAATACTCAACTGAAGAATCCCAGTCAATATAACAGGTAATAGGAAACAATCAGATTTTGGAGGAAATACCTGCTTGCACAAGTGGATTTCCACTGGCCCACCTAGAGACATAGACACTGAAGTTTCTTTGACTATTTCCGAGGACAGGATTAACTAGAATTGACTAGATTCTCCACAACACAAGCATAGCCCTTCAGACCTTCTCCTCTACCTCTATGTGTCTGACAGCCTGCAGCTTACAGGAGCCCAACTGCATAGGCTCCTCAGCATGGAAATGTTTTTCCTTGAAGTGCTCATAAGTAAGTGCTCATAAATTTTTTTCCATGAAGTGCTCAAGTAAGCAGTCAATGCTAATGTACAATTGGATAGTCTCATCCAAGGAGTCTGGTAAAAGCTGGTTGACAAAAATATCCATCATGGTATTGGATAGACCCAGGCGAAATTGGCTTCTGAGTGCTGGCTTTTTCCACTGCGAATTTACAGCCCAGCAGCAGAACTTTGCAGCATATTCATCCACTGGCCAGTTGAAACCAGGTCAGGGTCAGCATACAGAATCCCCATGGCCTTGAAAAATGCATTCACTGAAGAGAGGGCTGGGTTCCCCTGAGGCAGATTGAAGGCCCATGTCTGGGAATCCCCCTGGAGTAGGCAGATGACTAGACCAGCTCTCTGGGACTCTCTGGTGCCAGATAAGAGTGGCTACAACTGAAAATATAACTTTTTGTTATTTGTGTGTCAAATTTGTGTTCACCTGAAAATTTCTCTGGAAGATGAATCCTGGGTTCCACAGAAGAGACCATCACAGCAGGATCCAGATCCTGCCTTTGAAGGTCCTGAGCAGCCACGAGCTGTGCCAACTGGTTAACAGAATCTGTCATAAACTGTATTTGTTGGCGGAGATCCTCCATGACGGTGGGTAGTTTTGTTTGGCTTTTGTAATGTAAGGCCCAGCTCCAGAAACAGTACTCGCCAGACACCTATCCCCCAAACAAACACCACACTCTTCACCTATAGCAAGCCCATGCTCAGGCTTGGGAGACTGGTTGTGGTCCCCAGCACACAGTTGCCGCAACCAGTTTCTCGAGGCTGAGCAGGGGCTTGCTAAAGATTAAAACTACAGTGTTAGATTGGGGGGGGGTGGCATCTGGTGAGTACTGGTTCTGACCCGGGTCTTACACCCATCCTCTTCTGTCTCCTAAAACTCTCTCTACTTCCCACCATTCTTTATCCACACTCCCATTATATAATACTTCCCCCACCTCCTAAATTGTAAGCTTATCAGGGCAGGGTCCTCTTCTCCTGTGTCACTCTCTGTATCTGTCTGTCATTTGCAACCCCTATTTAATGTACAGCTCTGCGTAATATATTGGCCCTATATAAATCCTGTTTATGAAAAATATCACTGAGTAATTAAAATAAAAACAATTAATAATTCAGGGTAGTCTCTTATGAAGTATTGAAATCCCTTTTGATCATTGTATCCTAAAGTATGGGTCTGGATCCAAAATCACTAGCTAGAATTTTAGGTCAAAATCTTCAGAAAAGAAACAAAGCTAAAAAAGGCGGTGGCTTCAGAAAAAAATGATGTAAAGAAAAAGGGTAAGTAGCTTCTCATTCCTTGTATATTGCAGGGATACTTTTCCTTTGCATTTTAAGAACCTAGCTATCCAAGCATGTAGTGGTGGGGGATGGTAACATCACCTGGAAGCCAGAAAGATATTTAAATGATATCTTCAATAACTACAAGAACTTGTTTATTATAAGAACATATCCATTTGAATGCCACTAACTACTAATTGTTTTGGGATTATCATCTTTCTCAGCTTCTAAACCAGGATCCTACATGCCATTGCATGCGATTCTTAATGACTAGATGATTGGGCTGGAAGTTGGGTCTAAGGTAAGTGTATTTTACTTTTTACTAATTGTTTTTAGCTTGCACAGAGATCTTTAGATTATAGTCAATAATAGTTCTTTGTATTGTATTTTGGTAGGTCTGCTGGGCTTTAATTTTATCATAGCATTCTGCTATAGTTACACAGTAAATATTTCCTTAAAAAGAACTAAATTCATTTCAGTTTGTTTAAATAAATTATCTATCTATCTATCTATCTATCTATCTATCTATCTATCTATCTATCTATCTATCTATCTACCTATCTTTAACCACTATGACCATTATTATGTTGATAACAGAGCTATCCAAAATATTCCAAAGCTCTGAGCAGCTAGGTCATCTGTTTTTGATTGCTGTCTTGGTTCATGACACCAGAGGTTCATTACAGTGTAATGTCCATTTACTGGCTTTGTATAAAATGATCATAGAGACAATTTCACAAATACAATGAGGTGGTGATAAGTCTTTCATGAACCTTGCCCTTCCATATGGAACAAAAGCTATCAAGTCACTTAAATAGCCTATTTTGTACAGTTCAGTCTCACACACTCAGTTTAAATTGACCCTGAACAAAACATACAATAAACTGTTTACATGTTTATAAAAAGATTTTAAACTAGTACATTTAGGTTGAATTGACTGCTTTCAAGTTTGTCTTTTCTTTTTTTTTTCTCTTCCATAGGTTTTACTTTCATACAGACTATTACACATGCATATACTTACTTCCTTTACCCTATTCCCTGTTTATAGGCTAGGAGCTCCTCCATACTCAAAAGTACTGAGTATCTCACCAGTTCTCAGTACTGAAAGGAGCAGTAGGAGCAAAAGAATGGTTATTATATGTCAATGAGGAGTGGTAAGGGTTGTGGTGGAGCATGTTAAAGCAAACCTGTTAACTTTGGAACATACTTTTTTTTATTCTTTGTATAATAGTGAACATACCAGCACGTCTTCTGTTTTAAAAAGTAAACACCAGCACATCTGAGAATATTTTGTTTTGGTTAAATCCCTGGGGATTTTAGTCACCCCCTTACATCCTCAATCTGGTAACTGATACTACAATTTCAAAGCTTTTGCCCACATTTCTTGCAGCTATGGGATTTAATGTTCAGTTTTTATCCTACAGTGATGAGGTCCCCCATCTAATTTCCAAAGTCATTGCTGTTACTTTCATTAGGGGTAAAGAAACAGAACCAATGACAATCTACCATGTTGATGATGAGGGCAAAGAGCTCAAATAATAAATCTGAAAACCCCAGTGGGTATATTGCATCTCTGGCATCATAAACTGCAATTAAAATTCATGATGACCCCAGAACAAAAATATGCAATGGAGCTCCACTACCCTGCTAATTCCTTCCCCACCCAGTACCAGCAGCCCCACCCCCCTCCTGTATCTAATTACTCTTCATCCCACCAATATGAACCCCGCCACTGCCCTTCCTCAGTTCAGCCAAGTGACTATAGTTTTGGCAATGAAAGCCACCAATATACAAATTTGTAATGGTGAATGCTAATCTAAAAGTATACATTCATTTGCATAATACTTGGGCTATCTACCTTCATGTATTCAACATTAAAGCTAGCGATAATTGTGGTACACATCTTGGGGATAATATGACCCATTACTTGTGGTGAAATCCCAGTGGAGAACTTCATGTCATGCAGAGATCTTCCAATAGCAAGGAATTTCAATGTGGCGATCAACCTCTGTTGAGCATGACTTTCTCATGCAGGTATCTTGTTTCTGGAGATAAGATCCCACTGTGGCAAGTAATGTCTGGAAGCACACATTGGACATTCTTTGTAGGTAATTTTTATTGTCTTCTGTTGAGGTTTTGCTCCTCCCTGAAGTGAAATACTGGCCACTTCCAAGTACAGAGGTTGGTCACCAGAAGAGGCGTCCCCTAGGCTGTATTTTTGTTTTGTGTACCTAGCATCCTTCTCCTGGAAGTGTTTTATTGCAGAAGCCGTGTTATCAAATGGACAGCATACAAATTCCTGTTGCCAATAGCTGCACAAATAAACGATTTTTTGTACTCGTGCGTGCTAAACTACAAGAATGAGAAAAAAGAGTGCAATTTCCAGCTGTGTTTAATTAAAGCAGTGCATGCATAAGACAGATAAGGCTTTTGTACCCATTTGAGCCTGCATATACAGACAATTAAAATACACTACATACTACTCAGTGGTTTCTCTAAATTTATAGTATAGTTTAGGTATATACAGTTTTAGTTTTTGGTTGTCAGGTTCATCTTTTGCTCTACACCTGAAGCAGGATTAGCTGGTGAAACACAGAACTAATTGTTCATGCTAATCCCTGTGCATCTCCCAAAGGTTTTTTCCCTTTGGGCTTATTGTTAATAAAATCCCTGTTCTTTGCAGCCAAAATCTATAGTAGGGGGTTTATTATTCATGAATCTGATGAGTGACAGGATTTGAGGCACTGTGCTCTCATACAAGACCTGTGGCCCTAGTTTAAATTACAAGGTTAATCAGTTTCCAGCTCTTTTCCCTACCCAAGAACACTAATGATTTATGTTGACATTGTTACATGTGGCGCTTCAGAAATATGAGCTTTTGATCTTGGTCCTCTGTCCTGTTTAACCTGATCTGCTCAGCTAATGAGGGCACAAGCACTGCTCTATATCTGAGAACTGCACAGGGGTAAAAGAAAATGCAGAAAGAGATTAATTCTTTTTCAGGCACACTGAGGACACAGCAATGAATTACAATAGAAAGCACAAGAACATCGCAAAGAGTATGCAGATCTAGTCATTTCCCGCTAGACAAGTGGCCCAGAGTTTTCTCTCACAGCAGTGACTGCCTGTGTATACTGGTACCAGCATGTGTGCAATCATAGCTGTGCCTGCCTTGTATGCAATGTGATATATCAAAAGCACAAACAGATCACAAAATGCACTCAGCTGGATACAGCGGGGTCATTATTATTTTTTAAAAATATCCATGATAGGACTCATTTTCTTCTGCTGTTGCTTATGCAGCATGTATTAAAAAAAAAGTTTTCTGTTGAGAAAAGTTGAAAGTCTATTTGCCATAGGGGGGGCGTCCCAAAGTGTATATGCCACTTTAAGCCTAAACTGTTGCTAAAAGATAGAATTAATTGGATGATTTATGCTTTTGATGACAAATTCTGACCCTTACCATCTAGACCGGACAATATTTTCTAGTCTTTGTTTGCCCAATTTTGGTGAGCCACTGTGAATTGCCTGTTCCTGGCTGACACCCGGCTACAGGTCGCCCCTTGGCCAGTGGCCACCAGACTATTTGTTGCAAGGAGGTCACCAGGTGAGTCAAGGGGCAGTAGATAAACAGGCTGAGGTCAAGGCACACTGCAAACAAGACAAAGTTGTTTAAAGAACTGAGGTTAGGGCAGACAGTAAACAAGGCAAAGTTGTGTAATTTGCAGAACAGCAGAAACATTCTGAGGACCCATCAACCAGAGCCTGGAACTGGGGTGTTAAATTGGGCTATCAGCCAATAGCAGGACAGGATTGAATCCAGGACCAATTTTTTCATTGGCTGCAGCAAAATCTCCTTAAGCTGTTCACAGCCATGGTGCAGGGAATGCAGAGAAAGAAGCAAACTTCACAGCTAAAGGGAGACTGGTGATGCTGCTGGTTGCTTAACAGAGGATTTGAGGTTGGAGCTGCAGCTGTAGCTCATATGTTTTAAGGTTCCATGAATTGTGTGTTCAGAAATGCTTTCTTGCATACTTTAGTTGTAATCATTGCAAATTTGAGATTATTGTTGCTTTTAATCAACTTTAACCAGTCTGGCCATTCTCCTCTGGCAACAACAAAGCATTTTTGCCAATATTTTCCTTTTTTCGCAACCACTGTATAAGATAACCAATTTTCTAACTATGCTAATCGTCACTTGCAGCTTGCTGTAACAGTCTTTGTTGGCTCTCCTATTTTTTGTCTTCTAGTATAGTTAATATTACAAAAAGAGCATAGTAACAACTAAACAGCTACTTAACAGTCTACACAGATTATCACTGCTTGTCATATACTTCTATACAGTGTAAGGAGAAATCTTATTTGACCAAGTTTAAAGGCAAGTGTTAGAATCAAAACTGTTCAAGTTTTTTTACTGTGTGAGTTACCTGGATATATATCTCCATGCATATACAGATATAGGAGAATACCATATAAATGCAATTAAAGGAGAAGACTTCTACGAATTTGTATTTGACCAACTCGCCGAACCACTTCACAATGACTGATTTTGACAATGATGAGAGAACATTTTTTGTTCCAATAATTAATGGGCTTAAAGTATAGAAATGGTATTTGTCATTTCCCAGTAATCCTGCCAACCTGTCACAGAATCACAACAGGGTCCTGTGTCAGAATCGGCAAACCTCTGTATAGAAGAACCATCTGGGTCTTGGCTCCCACCCAGCCATACTCTTTGATAGCTTTTGGCAGGACCAAAATAGCTCAAAGCCTTTTCCCCCTAGCTGAATTCTCTCTCTCTCTCCCTTTCAAAATGTTGTTTTTTGCAGGTTTCTGCTTAAATATTTATATAGTCCTCTGAAAGAGGTCAGGATGGAGATCATGAATATTTTAAACTTTGTGAGCTGTGGGCCATAGTCTGGGGATAAGCAATGTATTGATATGCTCTGACCTAGCAGTCAAGACAGCCGTGATATGTAGAAAATATTATAACGACAGTCCCACAGTGATTTGTTTAATGTAATTACCTTCTATATATTAATAACACATTAGGGCTATTAATGATTCTGTATCTAACCCTTTCTAAGCAGAAATAGATAGCACATATTTCTTATACATTCATTTATATTCTTTTTGATAATCAATGGTGTTTTAAGCCTTACCACTCATATCTAAGTAGTGATAGAAAATATCTTGGTATTACACAGCAGGAAGGCTGCTGAATTCCTTTAAGTACATAAAGATCATTTGCCCTACCTGCTAATATGTGATGCATTCTATATATTCTATTTATTAAATCATATGATGATACCTGCATTACCACTGAATCCCGTAGATAATCTAAAAATTTCACAGCAAGGAGCTCTTTGCCCAGCAAATGTAGTAATCTTTATGCCTGCGGAATCTTTTCTAATCCTGGTTCCTGTAAAGATAAGATAGCTCAGTCAGTATACTTTATACATTGCACTATTTCCATAGAGATTAGAGAAGGTTAATCTACAAGGTAAAGGATTCTGGGTACTAAAATGCAAATACTTATATTGAGCTGCTGGATGGTAGAGTCTCATGGGAAATGTAGTGCATCAATGGCTAGCACCAAAAATGCTACTGACCCTGTATTTACAGCCAAAATTCTACTATCTTATCTCTTGTTCATGTTATCAACCTTTTTGCTCTTTATTGATTGTTTAAG
>NC_092858.1:96727150-96756639 GCF_032062135.1 Pyxicephalus adspersus | reverse complement strand
ATTATTATTATTATTAATAATCATATTATTAATAATAATATAAATGGGTTTTTATTACTATGCACCACCCTTCACCTTTGAATGAGTTTGCCAGTGTCCTACTATACTATAAGCTGATTTCTCCTCTGGCATTCTCTGGAAAATTTCCTCGAAGTTCCGATGGGTAGGATCTAGGAACACATATCTAGGAACACATAGTACAGGACTGCAACAGCAATCAGAGGAGCGGAGCTGACAGCTCCACTCCCCTGATTGGTGTTGCGGGTTCCAAAAATTCGGTCTCACCGGCCGAATTTACAAAGGGCGTTTTCGTCTACATGTTTGGTAAGTGAGAACGGCCCTATTCGCCACAAGACCGAATTTAAAAAATTTGCTCGCTCATCTCTATTCATCATATTGTCTTCTCATTTTTTCCTCTTGTTTATTATTGTTCCTGGATCACAGTACAATACCATCACTTTACTAACGTCACTGCTACTAATTTAAGTGTTTACGTTTTAATGTCTTCCATGCCATCATTCTTAGAACATTTCTGTATATTCAAGGCTCCTGGATGTAGAAAAGCTTTTACTTGTGTTTTATATATTTTTAATACCTAGATAAATATCTAATCTAAAGAATAGAAATTCTTCATTGTATAAACATTTATTATAATGTGCACGCATCACAATGCTGTCAAATAATATCAGTAGCTTTCTGATTGTCTTTCTCCTATTGACAGAGAACATTTAACAAAGCAAAAAAAAAAAGCGGGAGAATTTTATATGTTTATATTTATACAACAATCATTTACAACACCTGCTTTTAAGTTGTGCAAACCCTTGAATAACCACAACAACTGAGGGTATGGTAAAAATTGGCCTTCTGGCTGTTTATTAAATTTACAACTTTAAACATTTTAACATATATTCTTCAACCATCAATAATCCTCATTAACAACCAGATTTTCCAATAATAATCAGGTGCCAGGTCCTCGACCATCTTTAACCCTTTTTACCCTTAATCTGGGGTCTGCGTTCCAATTGATATATATATATCTATCAACTGCTCCTAGGCCCCCCTCCACAGCCTCAGGAACTATATCAACCATGCCTACCTCCCGCTGTTAACCCATCACCAACCACATTACACAAACCAGGAGACCCCATACCACAGGTGGCTCTCCACACTTCCACACTTTTACCACACACCTTCCCCAAGCACTTCCCCTTGAGGACCTCACACCGCCACAGCGCTCAAGGGTACCCGCAAGCCACCCGCAAGCGAAGGAAATCCCACTTGATATCCGGATAAGCTCCCACATGGATCCAATCCCCATGTCATTGCCACCCGCGTAAATGACAACTATATAGGCAGCCTATCCATGCGCGCAAACCTGTGAATCTCCGGAATCACTCTGCTCCACAGCATGCCCGGGGTCACAAGCCATCACAGTATGCCCTCCTCCCATTGCACTCCCAACTGGCGCCCATCCAGTCTGACAGCTGCTCTCGGGGCTCCCCAGCACACATAGGAATGTCCCAAGATCCATATAAAGCAGGGACCCACACCTAAATAAACAAAAACAAACAGTACAGCCAGAGTTCATGTCAAACCCCTCCCATAAACCCTTTACACCCCCTAGACCAAGGCAGTACCCACAGATTCTGTTAAATGCAGCTGCACATACAGTCGATATCTCGTAGACTCCCACCTACCGATACGCTTAATGGCTGCTTCCCCCAATCCTCATCTTGCAGCCTCCGTGTCCGCCCCAATCTGAAAAGAATGAGATGCATATTCCTCAGCAGCCATGCCTCTTTTCCGCAGACAAACACGGAAAACTGCCAAAAATTGAAAACGGATTAGCCTCCTACCATTTTTGTGCAGCAAAAATGGCCCCCCCACCGTCGGCCCAACACGTACAAAAGAAATGTCCCCACCTGTACCGGGAACGCAACACATCCCCTTATCCTCCCCTGACACACATGAAAACCTAGCCCATCCATATCAGTCTTGGATCGCCGAATAAAAATGTGAACACCACCCTCCTTCACCTGCACATCTCCCGCCTGGATATCACCATCAAAAGCCCCCGAAGCCCCTACCAATTCCCCAATCCAAAAAGCACCAACAACTTCATATGATGAAAAACAAATTACCTCCAAGTGCCCCACAATGTCTAATAACAAAGCAAAAGAAACAGGCCGTCTGCTATCCTGCACAACCTTCCCTTTACGATAACCTTTTAACACTTGACGAACCAAAAAGGATTTTGTCATATCCGCAATCCCCCAACATTTAAACCAGAAAGCCAAACCAGACATAGTTTTATTTAAACTGGACACAGAAATACCCTTGTCCGTCAATGAACAGATGTAACATAACACTAAAGACACATAATCGGCCACCGACTGACCCCCTTCAAACTTACCACAAAATTGACACCAGTCCCGCCACACTGACAAGTATCCAGACCAAGTGGACCTCGCGACTGACTGACGCAGCAGCGCCATAACTCTTCTGTCACAACCTTCCACAGCCCAGGGGGCCAAGGCACCCCACACTGCTCTGCTTCCGGAGCCAGCTTCCGAAACGTCTCCCACTGAAAGCTAGAGAGAGCATGAGCCACAGAATTAGACACACCCGGAATATGTATAGCCCATAAGAATACATTAAAACGTAAACAGAGAAACACCAAATGCCTCAATAACCTAATTACCTGCGGTAAAAGCCGTCCATTTATTCACTGACTGAACTACTCCCAGATTATCGCACAAAAAACGTATTTTTTTAATAGCTAACCGTTCCCCCCAGATTTCCAATGACAGCACAATGGGAAACAATTCGAGCAAAACCATGTTAGTGACCAAACCTGCCCCTATCCACTCTTGTGGCCAAGGACCTGCACTCCAGGCCCCTTGGCAGTATGCCTCATAGCCCTTAGAACCCACGGCATCAGTAAAAAAATCAAGATCTGCTGTACTCCCTGGACCCTCCATCCACAGAGCCCTTCCGTTACAATCTGCTAAAAACTTTTTCCATACTCTCCAATCCGCCTTCACTTCCTTTGACAACCTCACAAAATGATCTGCACGCCTAATCCCAGAGGTGGCCGCAGCCAATCTAGCAAAAATCTTGCCCATTGGCATTATCCTGCATGCAAAATTGAGCTTGCCCAATAACGATTGCACCTGCCTCAAACGCATTTTCTTAACCCAGAGCGCTCCACAAACCTCCTGTTTAAGGCCTTCCAATTTATCCTGTGGCAAACAGCATTCCATGGCCACTGTGTCAATTTCAATGCCCAAAAATGATAACCTCGTAGAAGGACCCTCCGTCTTTTCAGGGGCCAACAGCACCCAAACCTATCTGCGACAAATTGAAGTGTCCCCAATAAAATGTGACATACCCGCGTTCCAGGAGGGCCTACACACAAAAAATCGTCTAAATAATGCAAAATAGAGTCCACCCCAGCCAAATCACACACCACCCATTCAAGAAAAGTGCTAAATTTCTCAAACAGGGAACAAGAAATGAAACATCCCATTGGAAGACACCTATCCACATAAAACTGCCCCTGCCATTGACTGCCCAGCAACTTCTGACTGTCCGGGTGCACTGGCAAAAGGCGAAACGCCACTTCTTTATCCACCTTAGCCAATAAAGCCCCCTTGCTGTATTTCCTAGCCCATTTCAGGGCCCCATCAAAAGAAGCATAAGAAACAGAGCAAAGCTCCATATCTATAGCCTCATTGACTGAACCCCCTTTTGGGAAAAAAAAGTGATGTATCATCCGGAACTTGTTCCCCTCCTTCTTGGGTACCAAGCCCAACGGAGACACCACTAAATTCCCCAAAGGTGGCAGAGGAAAAGGATCAGCCATACGCCCCAAGCCCACCTCTTTCATCAGTTTCTCCCCCACGACCTCCGGATGTTGCAAAGCAGATTTCAAATTCCGCGGAACAGGTGGCACCGCCTCCATACTACACAGAATTCGAAAGCCAAACTCAAAACCCTCCCGCAATACCCGTACAGCGAGACGATCCGGATACCTACATAAGAAAGGAAGCATCCTTTCTAGGATCACCGGCATCCTCCCTTTTTCCAGTGACATCCCCACGCTGCCTGAACTGGCGGTTACAGCGCGCAACCCCGTGTGGTCCTCCACACCTGGCACATTCATGCTTGAACCTGTAGGACACTCCAAACTTGCACAGTCCTTCACTGAACTGCCAACAAGTCCCCTTCTTTCACCAGGCCGAAAACCCAGAGGGCCCTGGGTTTCCGCCCCCCCCCCCCAAGAAAGGACTGAGTACTCACCTTAGCAGACGTCATAAACCGCATCCAGAGCCCAATATCCTTATTATCCCAACGCAGTGATGGTCGCACCGTCTTCCTTTGCCTAAATTGCTCGTCATACCACAGCCAGGCATGACCCCCATAAACCCGGTAAGCCTCATTAATACTCTCTAAATACCAAAACAGAGCTGAACAATTCTCTGGCGCCTTCTCACCCACCACACTAGCCAGGATCGAAAATGCTTGTAACCAATTGCCAAAGGTCCTAGGAATAAGCCGGTACCTACGCACCTCCCCATCCCCCCTCTTACCGTCAGACGCCACCCCTCTATCCACGTTAAAACGTTCTAACGGAAGCAAAGTGAATACATCCACATACTCACCTTTCCAAATTCTTTCCCTGACCTCCGGCTTCAAATGAGACCCCAATGGCCCCTCGAAACATACATAAACCTCCCCCCTGGCACTATCTCCCACACTCACCTGATCCATGTCCGACCCTGAAGCGCAGCTTGGCCGCGACCCTGACACCCCCAGCCGCCAGCTGATTTTCCAGCCATCCTGGACCTTTTCCCACAGCTGCAGCCTGCAACTGGGCCCACGAAGCCTCAGCACCTTCCATGAGGTAAGTAATCCCTCTTCAATCTCGCCAACTTCTGTCACAATTGTACTGCCCCTCTCTGTCACCTTGATCTTTTATGACCTCCTATGACCCCACCAATTGTTTTATTTAGTATCCAATCAACACTTATTAATAACTGCCATACCCCTCACACCATAATCCCGACCTATGGCCTTCCCCCTACAGTCATGTTGCCCCCCCTAGCTCCCTTCTCGCAGGCTGCGGGGCCTCCCTCTACAGAAAGCTTTATTTCTCTTTATTAATGGCAGCTGCATGCTCTGTCTGTGTGTATGCAGGACCTACTAATGACTTCCTCACTGATCACCTCCTTACATGCACAACTGCAAGACTTTTTCAGAGCCACCGACTCTCTGGAATGGTCTTTCTTCGTCCTATTTGGCTTGCTTCTACTTTCTGCCTATTTAAAAGAGCACTCAAAACCTTTTCAAACTTGCCTACCCATCTTCTTCTGTCTCCTAAAACCCTCACTTGTACATATGTACAGCTCTGCGTAATATGTTGGCGCTATATAAATCCTGTTTATTGATAATAATAAAAAATAATAATATTAAAAAATATAATATGCAGGACATAGTTGGTCTACTAGAACTCAACTCTGTCATATAAAGCAAAAAATAAAGCAGGTATATATGAAAGCTGCCCACTCCTCTTTAAAGGTTCAGTGACAGATCACAGGCTCAGCACACAGTCAAACCCCTAGTGTATCCACACAATAAATACAGCAAGCTAAACATAAACGGCAATAGCTTAAAATATTTGGAAATGTTTGTAAAAGCCACACTATTAGGACCACCCTTCACAGAGGAACCTTTAAAAGAAAGTGTGGCTTCTATTTATATTTGCAAATGTATGTAACTAAAATCTTTAGATTGTGACCGTGCATTATGGTTAGTAAACATTCTGGTTCAATTTCCACAATAATTCATGGTGAACATGAACCTCTTTACATGTCTGTACAAAGTTATACAGGATGGGCAAGAGAAGGAACAGGTGAAAAAGATTGGACACTCTGACATTAGCTACCGATATAATCACAGCTATTTTTAATGAACTCTTCTTTTCAGCAAACCAGTTCGTATATTCTGGTAAGGAGTCAAGAACTACATTAAAAAACGTAAGCAATTTTCATTTGTAATATTATTTATGTATCTACCTTACAAGTAAAAACAAATCTGGAATATTATCATTAAAGTATATTCATATAATTCATAGCATCCTTTTTTACACCATTAGTACATTAAAGTTGTGTGTACATTTTTTATTTATTGGTTACTAGTTTCCTAACAGCTATTATTGTAACTTCTCTTGCATTATGAGGCTTGATGTGACTTCACTGTTGCATACAAATGCAGAGGGTTACATGGGACTCTATTTACAAAACAGGGAGTCAGATATTCCAGTTCCCTATGTTTCAATGGCAGGATTTGATTTCCATGGGGAAGGTATGTTCCCTGTTTTTAAATAGAGCCCATAGGGGAGGTTAATTTTATTATTTTATTTTTTTTAACAACTTCATGCTACAATATGGTGCTACATCCCTCAAAATTATTTTAAATCTTAGTTTTAAAGTTATTGGGACTTTAAAGGCACATACTAATAATAAAGACATATAGATTCAATTAATTTAAGAATATGATACAAAAATATTATTCTGTTCCAGAATAGCATTTATCATTTTTCAAGTTAAAAGCATCTTCCCTGCATACTTCTTCATTTTTAGTTGAAGAAAGGAAAACAGGCCATTTTTTTGGTACTCTACTTAGATAAGAAAATTAAACCTTTGATTAGTGTTGGTCGAATATCTCACTATTCGATTCAACAGCTATTCGATCAATAGAGAGATTTTGTGCGTGTGATCGAATGCCGAATTCAAACACCATTGAAGTCAATAGTAGGAGAATTCAGGATTTTTTTTAGGGACTATTAAGGGCTGCAAGAGCAATCAGATTTGAGTTGTATGTGTTCTTGGATAGACTTTCTCTATCCAAGAACAGAGGGAGTCCTGTGTTTTTGGATAGAGAAATTCTATCCAGGAACACATACTACAGGACTGCAACAGCGATCCTGATTGCTTTTGCTAGTAGTATGTGTTCTTGGATAGAGCTTCTCTACCCAAGAACACAGGGCACCATATGTGATGAATGGGGAAACTTGTTAATTAACTTGTAGTGCCCCGGGGATCGCCTGCAGTCACAGCTGTGACTGCAAAGTTAGCACGGTCGTGTGAACTGAACTGCAGTGAAGCTGGGTGATCCGGCAAACCTGGAATGAATCTGGTCCAAGATTCAAAACGTTTGCTAGCAAATAGCAAATGATTTTTAAAAATACATTCCATGTTTTTGGATCGCCCAGCTTCACTTCTGAAAGTGTATTCTCTCCAGCCTTCAAGAGCTTTCATAAATCATGCCCTTTATATCTAATCCACTTTGAAAGCTCTCCAAACATAGAAAACTGAAAGCCATGATCCTTTGCTAAGTATATGTCCCGCCCAAAAAAACAACTTAATTTTTCACTTTTTTATCATCACCCATTCTGTCCAAGATCCTGTTGGTTCCACAACTAGTTTATAGCCTAAAAAGATGCTCTGTGTGTAAACCATGGGTTTAAACAAGAAGTTTGCCTATAACTAAACCCTTCACTTTTTTATGACAGCTATGACATTCTCTAGAGGGTATTTATTACTGCCATTGGACCTAGAAGATTCTCACGAGGAATCCTTGGTGTCCCTTTAATCTAATAACATATACACACACGATACGTTGGCAGGTGTGACTTCATTACAGAACACTTCACATAGGACTCTTCAATATTCACAATTATCTTGCAGACCTATTTCAATGACAAATTATTCTAGTGCTAAAAAATCCACAGCCCTCTGTGGAATACATTCAGTGACATTTCAATGATAGAAAATACTCTTCTTTTCTGTCAGTGACAGTGTTTGGTAGTTCTGCATATTAACTGAATGCCCATCTCTAACATACTGTTTGCTGACATATCAGGTGCAATCTACATGTAACATCCTAACATGGAAACTCATTTTGCATATCACTGGCTAGTTATCTTCCATGTTCTTCTGTGCCATTGACTGCATGTGGGCCCTTCTTTTGGTTCTGCTGCCCAAGTACCCACTATTTTTACTTACTCCTGAAGTAGGATCATCTGAAAGTACAGCAATACTCTGTTAGAAGGTTCGTGGTTAATGTTATCACAGTGAAAAAGACAAGGTATTTGCACAAATGGAAATATGCCTCTTACAAACAACATCATAATTATATTTGTTTCTGGCATTGACAACAACTATTCACTGCACACAATAAAAATTAATGCAGTCCCCCTTCTCATCTATAGAAAATATACACAACTGAAAAGTAATTTATGTTTCTAGGAAATACAGTTGGAACCTACAGATAATAAAAATAAATCCTTCAATTTTACCTAAGGAAAAAAAAAGTAAGCTGTATGAGGTTTAGTGAAAATAAAGCCCATTTTTTAATAGTTTCGAATAGTTTTATACCTGTCTGCTTCTGGGCAGAATTTTTCTTTTTCAGGTTAATAAATCAGTCTGCATACAAAACTGTTGGAATTCTGAAAAGCATGAATTAAGCATGTCAGATGTGAAGCTTTTAATATGTATTATTCTCAATCTAATGATACTGTTGAAGAAGTTGTCATTGAGTAAAAGAATGCTAGAAGACTACATTTATAATAAGGACAGATAGCATTGATTTCTTTTACAGTAATCCAATTAGAGACTGATCTGTTGCACTAGAAGATTAACTGCAAGGATTTCCCCAAACCGCCATTAATCCTTTAGCACTATCTATTCCTGGTAGGTGCATTCAGGGGCATGCTGGGAAAAGAATTGCTCCAAATGTTAAGGCCAAGAGATATATATGGCACATCTAATTCTCTTCCTGCCCTTTCTGATTTAAAAAGAGACGTTTAGATCTGTGAATTGTAATTAGGGAAATAATAGGACAGTGGAATAAAAAGCTTCCAGACAGATAATGTAGAACAGTAATGAGCCATTTGGTAATACATTGCTTCCTACATCCTGCCTGGAAGTGAAGGGTTAACCATTACATTTATCATCAGGATACACAAACCTACTGTACTGCAAAGATGAAGAATCTGTCAGCGATAAAACACTGTGCTAATGGCTCACATTTTCACTGCAATACGTTAAAAGAAAAAAAACTAAAAAGTGCTGACTTTGGCACAAAGTAAAAACCTCATCAGTTTCTTTGCTGTCTTTCCTAATTAGCTTGTTATGGTTTCATTAGGTGGAAGAGAAACACATTAGCATGGCCAGACCCACTGACGTCTTTTTTAGCAATTGCACAGTCATACAACATCTGTGCAATATTGAAATGTACTTATAGATTGAGTTTTCTCTACCTCGGTTCTTTTTGGATTATCTGGACACTTTTAGAAGCTAAATGTTTTCTTTTAAACTGGACTACAGGCTATGTGTAAAGGACACAAAATATTCAACACTGAGAAATAAGCTCAACTTTTTGTTGCTTCTCCTTTCCCTATGCAATCACAAACTTTAAACCAATCTGAAAATCAACCAAGGTACTTATTTTTACTTGAAAATACAGATAATTGGATTTGATTTAAATATAAACCTAGGACATGAAATGTGGCTATTCCTTCCAACATTCAAAACGGTAATCAACACAAATGCCAATAAAATGAATAATATTTTTTTTATTATTATCCAGTATTCATATAGCGCCAACATCTTACCCAGCGCTGTACAAAGCTTATAGTCTTGTCATTATGTGATTTGATACATCCGGGTTGTGTTATTTTTAAAACTTTTATTTACCATGGGAAAAACTAAAATCACGTTGGCTTGGTCTGTTTATCTTTATTTTTCCCTTT
Source organism: Pyxicephalus adspersus (assembly GCF_032062135.1). Classification (NCBI taxonomy): domain Eukaryota; kingdom Metazoa; phylum Chordata; class Amphibia; order Anura; family Pyxicephalidae; genus Pyxicephalus; species Pyxicephalus adspersus. The sequence goes on along the minus strand of NC_092858.1, from coordinate 96,746,822 downwards.
TACAAGTTAAAGTACTTTGAACTTTTGAGCCAATTATGATCAATTTCTCTTGAAATATCTTGTATGTACATTATGGTTGTCCACCAATAGATAGCAGTGTATAACAAACTCCATGGGCTTAATTTTTTTAAAACTCTCTAAGGCTGATACATTTTCATCAGTGAACCTGGGTGATCCAGCAACCTTGGAATAGATCTGGTCCAGGACTGAAAACACTTGCTAACAAATAGCATATGACTATACACCAAAATCTAAGGGCATTTTGAGGGGGAAAAAAATAAAAATTTTTACTCAAGTTTATGTGATATGTGTTACTGAACGCCACCAAAAATGTAAGGGCATTTTTCCTGCCAGACAGGAATAGAGTACATCTTATCTTTTTTTCGATAAAATTAGCTGTTTGCATTTCAGCTTTATCTTGAACACGCACAAACATTGACATTGTGTATCCAATTTTTGGGATTTCTAACCTTTGAAAAATAATTGAATGTGATCATTTAAACATATGATAAAATGATATTGAAAATTAAAAAAAAATGCTATAGGTTCAATCACCTCCAATACCACCAGGTATTTCCAGGATATCAGCCTAGAGTTCAGCAATATTACCAGCACCTATGCGTTTCTTAATGAATCAAAGTTATCTCACAGGTTGCCATATCCAACTTGACCCTTGCTTCAAATGCTGCTGATTGGATCACTCCTTAAGAAGATTGAGTTGAGTATTATTTCCATATATGGCAATAAAATGAGAATTTTGGCTGAAGTACTCATTACTTATTAGGTACACAGATTTTATAGACTGTTGAATCACCTGTGTAACAGGAAGATGTTAACCAAATGTACACTACATCTGTTTATCATGGGAGCTAATATTGTGTTGGGTCTAAAATGCCCTTACTGACATCCCTTACCTCCCACGTCCCAATGTGTAAAAGGTTAACAATACATACGTGGCATAAAAGTTTCTGAACATCAGCACCTTCTTACGCGTGTGGTGCAGTCCATCCAAGAACCATCCAAGTTCCAACTCTTCCATTTGCAGCTACACTAAATTGTTTTGGAAAATGTTACCAGAGACTTTGGTAGTGTACAAATCCATCAACTTAAAAGTATTCACATTAGGACTTGATCTTCATAATTAAATTAAGCCAGTGACACAGAAGTTATTAAAGCTGGGGTCATCATAACAACAGGTCAACAAGCATTTAAGGAGATGGTCAATGGAAGTGCATTGTTTTGTCAATAGTTCTAAAGTATTTAAGATCATATACAGAAAGATGTTTGAATCCTATTAATATTATCATTATGGTTATTGTTTCTTGGTGGTATTATCTAGACATCTACTAAAGTTCCAACAATAAGTTATATATTCCATGCCATTAAAAATGTCTTAATGTTCAAAAATGCAACACATTTTCTAGAAACATTGTTTTTATTTAAAACTTTAAAACCATAGTACCCCATACAGCAAACTGTGCACTCGAATATATCACAGTGTTAAAAAGTAAAATAATATCAAATTCATAATTCTCTTTTGTATGTATATATATATATATATATTTATATTTTATATACATATTTTATATAATGATCAGCATGTAACACAATTACCATGAAAGAAATTAGTTACAAAATGTTTACAAAAAAAAACGAACAAAAATATATTTATAGAAATTTTGATATGTAAATGGTAATCCATTTTAATTAATTTTATTTTTTCAAAAACATTCTTATTAAGATAGAAATTTGTGTTATGGAAGTAGCTTTGCTACATATATTACCATTGTAAATGTTGTAAAATTTTCACTGGTCAATTACTCCACAGTAAACAAAGTTGACTTGCCAACCCTAAGTGTACAATTATCTGAAGAAAACAAACGTGTTCCTATATACTGTGTCAATATAAAGTACCAACACACTAGCTTTAATCAGTACCATGGTATGGAATTTGATTAATGTTTTGCAACTAATCTTTCATCCTTAACTTAAAAAATTCCACTCTTCAAATAGTATATTTGAAGGGTGCATTTTTTTAAGCTAAGAATAGTATTGTAATGAATGCTATAGCTAAGGATAGCATAGTATAATAAAGTATTTGAGTAGTCATGTAGTACACAAATATGAGTTTTAGGATATTATGTATGGTATTGTGACAGTACAATCAAGAAAACAGTTTTATATATTTCCTACACTTAGGTTTGGTTTTCATGTCTAGATATTTTTGAGCTTGTTCTTGGGAATTTTATTACTAGATTTATGGAATGTCAAGTAGTGTGGAATGGTGTGGTTGACTACATGAGCACCAGATCAATACTACAAATAAGCCAAGACTTGGAAAGCTCCACTGTACCATTTGGGTTTTTCTGTTTTTAGGCCAAGTGCTGGATATGTAGAGACAGCAGTGGATTTTGTTACATTCATATAACATTCAACAGTTCTAGATCATTTCAGCCTACAAATAATTTCATACACATTTGCCAAGTGCCACTCTAAGAAATATTGAGGCTGACTTCGAAATTTCAATGCCATTCTAATGCAGTCTAAGCTCATCGGAAAATATTTCTATTCTTTCATTTAAATTAACATTTTCTAAGATAATTAAAAACACAAAAGAATTAAACATAAACTACCTTCACCATTTTTATGCTTAAAAGAAACATGTCATGGGAGAAACATAAAGGCTGCATTAGCAGCTTCTCTTTTTGAAATTTATTGCAGTCTCAGAGTTACAGACCATATACCATAATACCATAATACCAGAAGTATTCAAAAAAGAATTCTGGTTCAGTGAATCATTAGGATATAACGGTAAAAAAATCCGGCAACCAACATTTTCAGAACAACGTCAGGAATAGCAATGCCCAAATCTACCCCATGGCATTTATTTAAGGTAAGGGAAACATTTATTACCTGACATTGACCCCTTTGTGAAAATACCTGTGGCATATTTCATAAAGTTTATCATTAATAACAAAACATTCCAGCATTAGAAAGTGTTGTTTGTAAAGTGTAAATGCAACCTAAGAAATATGGCCCACTATGATAAGAATTTCCATTTACCTTGGTAATACACCCCCATGCATTTAGGATGATCCTTTTACTCACACTGTACAAAGCATTAATGACTCTTAACCATCACTACCTGTCTATCTGGCACTGTTTATGGTCATTTGTCTCCGTCCATATATGTCAATATATACCTGGACCTCTGTATGTTGTTTTTGGAGTATTAAAGGCAATGTTCCATGTAAAGGAAATACACTGTACCCTAGAATTTCAATACTATTCAATATATAAGAGGACTAGGACTTTGAGCAATAAAGTGCTTATTCATATTGAATAAACATCTCCTAATTCCCAAATAAGATTTGATATTTACATATATGTTTTTTTCTAATAGCTGTGTTTAGTAATAGTATTCTTAATAGCAGTTTTCAACATTGTTGACTATGGTTACAGAACGAAAAATACCCAATTTGTTTTTGTAGTCTGTATCTTAAACCTTCTGTTACAATAGAGAAAAATAAATAAATACAAACTATGAATTAATAACATCTTACTGATTTGTTAAATACTTTAGTACTTGACAACCTTAGGGAATCTGTCCACTTTCCCAATACTTTGAGGCTGAAGGTGTCTTGATATTAGTGCCTATCATCCCTGACACAGCATTTCTTAGGCTGGTAGAGGGAGATGCAGCACCAGTAGCCAATCCATCTCTGCTACATGCACATGTGTTCAAATGGAAAATGGTGACATGAGAAGAGAATTGAGAGAGCAGATAATATGATTCTGATTCTAGTGTGTGGGACTGGGAGGTGACTCCACCAGATCATTTACCGCTACTTAAAAGTACAGTGTCATTATCCTGGCTGAGGTATATGAATTACAAAAGTGGCTGGGTAGAATTACAAATTCTGATTCTGAAAAAGTTCACGTAAGTATAAAGTCAAAAAGATGCTGACATTGACACTGCAAATTACAAATAACTAGTGATCAAAGCATTACTAAAGCAGACGTGAACATGAAGTGGTGAGACTGACCATTCATTTAACCTTTTAAAGATATATATATATGATTGACATTACAACCTTTTATATTGCATTGCAGTATATATAACTGAATATGTTTGAATATTTTGCTGATATACCCAAGCCTGCTGTCCTATAGGACAAGTAGTTGGATATGTTTGGAATGGTTATGTATTTGTGGTAATCTTAAATGTAATTGTTATGTTCTTACACTTATGACCATATTGAAGGACTGGGATCCACGCAGCTTAGATAATTTTTTCAACTCTATGGATGATATACACAAGACACCTCTGGAACTTACTTGAGCTTGGTGCAGAGATTGCACAGAAAATAATAGGTGTAAAATAAAATAAATTAAAAACTTTATTTGGAATATTAAGCTATACAAGTCCACTGTTAGTATAACACATTATATTTAAAAATGTGTAACCAGGAAAATAGATTTGCTTTTATTTTTAAATATTCTGTACTGTGTAAAACAAGCGCACAACAAATGCATTAGAATAGGAGAGATGTGAGGATATGTAAAAATTTTGGGGAGCTCATCTAAGCAATGGAATGGAAGTAGAATTAACTTCAGGCTTAAAGTGTGTCTAAACCCAAGAACAAAATATATATAATATATTGCAATTTACCAATCCTTAGTCATGGTGGCTGCATGAGTTTTTATTTTCAAATTTTTCTTCCTTTATTTTGACTTAGTTTTACTGACAGTAACCCAATTTCTGTCCAAGGATACTACTAATTTGAACTACAAAAGAACAACATATCCACAATATCCAAAATATTGAATCAAGCAAGGCTGATAATTCAGGGTTTACGAGTTCACAAGAAGGAGAGCAGTATTGAATTTCTTTCAGAATACCATATCCAGAATTAGACCTTCCAAATTTTAAGCAGTTTCTCGTCTTGTATATATGTATACATATGTATACATATATGTATCAATGTTTCTTCCATATATACTACCTTTTCAACCTAAATATTAAGACCTCTTGTTTGTCTTTTAGGGATCCAACTACTAAGGTTAATATTCAAGATTTACAAGTTTTTAATTAAGATTTGAGCATTTGCTTTTAATTAATATTAAGTAATAAAATGTGTAAAAATAAATGTAGAGTGAATTTTAAGTGAAAACCATTAGATTGTATAATTGCTATATACAAGTTAGTGAAAATCAACAATGCAAGAAATGCATACTTTCTTACTATTACTTTCCATCCTAAAAAGTTTCAAGCTGCCTCTCTGTAAAACTGACCAACCTAGAATTGCCCTCATAGGAGTGTCAATTTCCCATACAACTCTGGTTCCTGCTGTTGACCTCGATTTCAATATTCTGTAATGAATAGGTATGAACCAGTGAACTGGTTGAGGCAACTGTAAGACTAAACTTTCATTAGTTAAATTGTTTCCTCCTTTCCTTCACAAAATTGGCCACAGTTTAATTAATTATTTTAAATAACATTTATATCTAAGGATATTAGCCTCTTTATACATCTCTAAAAGATCAGCATTTCTGTGTTTATTAGTATTCAAATGTATATAAATTCTTAGGACTAGATATGGTGTGGGACTAGTCAGGTGTATAGGCTTCTGTGAGTCCCTTTTACAGTGCAACCTTGCGGATGTATCTAGAGAAACACATTGTAATTTTCTTATCATTAGCAATGTCTAATTGTAGCGTTACTTAAGAAAGCAATTAAAAAGACAAAGTCTACGATATCACAATATCATGTTAACCTATGTTAGGAAATTTTATAGTGTTTACACAAGTTTGTGATTTGTTAGGAGTACAGATCTGGATTGCCCATGGGAAGAAATGGCAGAATGTAGATGCTATGCACTAATCCATAAAAATCCCTATTATCAGTTGTGGGGTATTTTACATTTTGGGTTGACATGTTGACAACGCCCTGAACAGTTCTAAATTACAACCAGATACTACAAGAATATAGATGAGTAGAAAGATTTGCAAAAAGCAATCTGTAAATAAAAGTATCATTTTTTGTCATTTCTCTTAATATTTGTTTACCCAACTTATGTATTTATTAGGTTCCATATTCACCCATAAAATAGGAAATGGTCCCCAATATCTTTGTAAGATCCAACATATAATGTAGTCTGTTACTTACCAATAGCATATGACATTTGAAAAATTACCGTTTTAAAAGTTCTATCTCAGTTACCTAGTAGGACTTCATGATCCCCTACAATAAATGTAACGGAGGGGAGTGATAAGTTTCTGTAGTCCTGTCCTGTTTCTACTGTCCTAACACAATGAAGTGGAACACTGAAAAACAAAAATGATATCAGCCGCCACATTTAAGAACAGGTAGTTTGCAATATATCAATATTTTTTGAGGGGGAGGGTGGGGTTGTAAAACAACTTTAAAGATATATCTAATTTTTAATCATTCTTTATCTGATGCCATTCTAGAATAAAACAAATACTGGATTTTTTACCTACTTTTATTTCTTTACCTCCCAAGGTTTGACAAAGGCAAGTCTGAGCAAATTTTAGCCTTGACTTTCCAGCAAATTCAGTGTTCAGTAGACTGTGCATTTCAAAAATATTTTAGTAAAGAAAATATTACATGTAGAATACAAGTAAAAGGATCATAATAATAGAAGATTGTTTCCATCAATTGCAGAAAAGGAAAACATAAATAGCCTAGCAATTACCAGCATAAGGTAGGGGTGTAGAGTATAGCTTTTAAAGCAGCTACGTTTTCCAGGAAAAGGTCATGTTTCAATATATTTTACTTATTTATTAAGGTAATGCAAAGTACACTGTTTGTGTGAAAATGCAGTACCTTTAAAATCCAATCATTATTTAGATTTTATTTATATTTATTCACTAATTGACTGATCTGGGTAACTGCAAAACTAAACTCCAGGAACCGTATATAGTATTTCTTAAAAAATAATTACTTTTTAACTAATAAATAATTGCCTATTAATTTATTTTACATATATCTAACAAAGTAACTCAAGTAAGTTAATATGTCCTCATTAACTTTACATCCTGTTTAACATTAGAGGTCATGATAGTTACCTTGGTGAGTGGAGCAACCACCACATTTTTCTTCAATTGTCTTAAAAATTGGCTACCATTTCCTGGCACTTCGATTGGAAGTTAAGCTAGCTGCAATGCCAACATATGAGAGGAGAAAGAGGAGAGGAGAAAAGAATACAAATCTCCTATACCTAATTCCTCTCAATTCTGCCAGCATTGAAGACAAGCATTACTCTCTGGGGCCTTCACACTGGCATGAGGGCAATGGGTGGTATAAAGAAGTATGGCTAGCAAGACCTGTGTAGCATTAGTGAGAACAAGAAGGGGTATTGTGCTGACATTTTGGCTAAATATTTTGTAGTTCAATAGACTGAACAAGCAATTATAACAAATCTACTTACAATATCAATGGCACGTTATCTGCACTGTCTCCTAATGTAAACAAGTGACATGCAAAGTGGCATTTCATAGCAGGATTTTTTTTAACTGAGAATTAGAATGACAAATCCTTAACCAGACAAAATTTGGGGTTGTCTAGAGTTAAGCTTTAAAGAATATGTTCAAAATTACATTACTCAAAGGGAATTTAAATTTAGGCTACATCCATGTTTTGGTGTTTACATTCAACAAATGCCTATATATATATATATATATATATATATATATATATATATATAGGCAGAGAGAGAGAGAGAGAGAGGGAGAAATTATTTAATATTATTATAAAATAATCAAGTAGAATTTAAAACAGCAAGTGCTACATCTGCAGTACAATTTACTAAAAAAATATTTTAGTTAAAAAATAATTTTTTAACGAGGACAAGAAGTACCTTTATACCAACACTGCTAAAAATTTTGTAAACAAAAGATTGCATCATCATATCGTATTAGTAGATAGATGCAAAATTATTTTAAAATATATAACTTTAATATTCAACAGTGTTCATTATTATTGACATTTAAGGTTACAAATTCTTAGGCTAAGTTGAGACTACTGGTTTTTGCAAGTGGTGCTGCTTGCAAACATTGGTTAACATTGGAAAGAACAGGTTGCTTTATTATCCTTTATTTGACAGAGGGTAGAAGGTGGTTTGCCTCCCTGTGCAACTTGTGCAAGTGTTTACAAGTGGTTTCAACAAACACTAGACATTTACAGTTGAATTTACATTAAAAAAATTGCAGAACTGCATTGTCTTCACAGGAGTTTGTACCACGCAGCCTTATACCACTCCCAGATGCCAAGTGTGATAGTGACAGTAGGCACCAAGCGGTAGTAAATGCTGCACTAAAATACCAATTGTCTGAACTCAGTTCAGAAAATTGAAGCAAAAAACAAAAAAGGAGAACATATGTAATGAGACAAATCAGAATCAATTGATTTTATTTAACTGAGAAAAAGTATGATACTCTTCATAGTAATGTTAAAATAATAAAATGTTAAACTGATTAAAGTGACTCTATACTTAAATGATATTTCCAGCAGATATAAATACTTTTTCTTTAAGCGGAACTATACCCAAAATTAAAAAAATGGCACATACCTGTATGATCCAGTCTGTCATTAGTATAACACAACAGGTTTTGTTTCATTATTGTTTAATATCATCTACGCAACAGTGAATCTATTCACATTTTATTTTACTTCTCATCTTTTAAACAGGGTGACTACATTGTTCCAGATAGCTGACTCTGAATCTTCATCTGTCAAATTTATCACCTTAGTACCAACATACTAAGCCTCCTGCCTTGCAAGACCAGCTTTTACAGGTCTGTATTATGTTTGGGGATTTTAAATATCTCACTTTTGTGGAAACACTTTTGTGTTTTTGCATTATCAATCAATATATCATTTTGTGTTTTTAAGAGAAAATAGGTTACAAATAATTAAAAAAAATATATTATTGGCTGGAAATATACATACAACTCTATATACACTACGAATACACAGACCTATTTACATAAAAACCATATACCATAATAATTAATCCAACTCTTAACCATATTTAATGACATACACACATGATCAAGAAAAAATAAAATGTATAAATTACATATATGTAGTGCCCCTCTTTAAATCTTAAGAATGTAGACATTTCCATTGTACACATCTATTATCCTGAGCGACCAATCACTTTCTCCTGTTGGGGGGGGTTCCTTATTATTGTTTAGGAGGGGGCCAGTCATCAGTGAATGGTATTATGCCTGTACCCAATCACTGAAATTGGCACCCACTAAAGCAGGTTTTTATTTAGGGATAAATATTTGGAAAATCAGGGGTAAGGGGAGTCCCAGAATTGAGTGACTGCTAAGGATCGGCAGGTTCAGAAGGGCGAGCCCAGCTAAGTTCGAGTTTCTCTAGGATACCTTTGAGGCCAGGTGAGAAACCAGTGAGAAAGCGAGAGGCCCATTAATCCATGGGGAAGATTAACATCAGGAACATGCCTGTCTCCTGAACCTGGAATGGAGATAAAACAAGGTCTAAGGATTCCTCTTAGAAGGCAACTGTAAATGCTTCTATTGTCCTCTATTGAGTGTGTGCTATTTCAGACACTCTGCACCCCTGCTCCTTTTTCCTGCTGTTTGAGTTGTTCTCAATAAAATCCCTGGACACTATCAAAAGACTGAATATGTGTGTGTCTTTTCCCCACCACAAGAGAGAGCCCAGAAAAATTCAGCTACTCCTAAGGGAGTGAGTGCTACATATACACTGTTTAGAAAAGGAATAAAATAGGTTAATGATTGAATTTTTTTAAATAGTTGGATTTACTAACGAGTTGTTAGCTGCTTAATAAGCAAACTGAATCATCACACTGCAAGGGATAATTGTGATAATAAAAATGCTTATTAAATATGGCAAAAAAAAAATAATTACTTTTACCTGATCACATGCAAGAAAATGTAAAGAGAAACAACATTTGCTTCCTCATGTTTTGGTGGTTAAAGTCAACAGAGCTTCACCTCATTCACAAAGTTAAGTGAATTATTCCCTGCAGAGTGATAAATAAATCAACCTCAATGATTTGGCATTATAATGAACACATGCTAAGAAGCCAACTAGCAATACTCCTGACCCAATGACAGGTAAATCTTGGGTGTCAGGTTTTTGAAATCACAAGCATCCCCAGCAATACTATGTAGTAAATAAAATAATACAGGCATTAAAAGTGATTGTAAAATAGCAGAAAAGCCATGTCCCTAGTACTGAAGATAGTACTAGTAAAAAGATTAAAAAACCTTCTTAGTAATATGGGTATTAAAAGAAAAAAAAGTAGTGAATTTTTTATTAGAAAACTCCTGGCATAGGCACCTATACATTTTCTTTTCTTTCATTGTTGATGATATAATTTATATTATGAAAAAGCTATTAAAATTGACTTACTGATTTGCTGTTTTTTTTTAGAGCTTTACAGCTTTCTCTTGGCTATCCATCCCCTGAAGAAGCAGTTTCATCTGCGAAATGTGTCAGGAGCTTTTTATGCTAGCCTATTTCTAGTTATTCCTGTCAAAGTCACCATATTTTATCTTTGCCCATGCATTAAATTGTGTTGTGTTTTATGGAAACTGTTTTGAATAAAATGTAAAAAACCCATGCCAGGAATTCTTTCAATACACATATTACTAAGTAGCTATTGTTTTTTTGTCCTTCAACACTATGCAGTTAAAATTAAGGGCAGGTCGGGAGTAAGAGCAACCTGATCTGCCATTATTTTGAAAGCAGCAGTTCAAGAGTGGCTTAGGTAATCAACAATTTAACGCGGGACATCAGCTAATGTTTTTCTAAGTAGTTACTGGAACTGTATTTTTTGCAGGGAAAAGGTTTTAAGCAATAGAAATATAATTTGACCATTGTAAGTACTACTGTCAATGGTAAATGGTTTGTCTTAACTTCTGTACATGCAACTTGTGCTGCATAGCTTGACCTGTCAAAGATAATGGGAAATTAATTATATACCAGCAGGTTAAACAGATAATAAAATTATGTTAAGGGGGAATTAGAAAAACAAAAGCTGCTGAGTTAATGCTATCGACAGACTGCATCAGTCCTTTGTACGCTTTACTTTTAGACCAGTTATAAATTGATGTACAGATTATATGCACTTTAAATACAGCAAGTTTTATTACTGGAAAAAAAATATACTATTTAACCCATTATTCCCTGAACACCAGAAAAAAAGAGTAAAAGAAGGAAGGTGTGCACTGAGAGCTGAGACTCTAATGCACAATTATAATGTGTTTGAGGCACTGGTGGCTGGAGAGGTAAGCATTTTGGTAATAGTAGAGGAGGGGTGAAAGACTGCAGTAGGTTGTTACAAATTTTTTGTCCAGTGTGATGGTGCAAGTGATTAGTAAAAGCTATATACCAGGTTCTAAATAGCAGTATCCTCTTTTTACTATATAGTTTTGTATAGGCGGGTAATTTATATGGGTTAGACCAGAATTGTGTACATTGTATGGGTAACCTAATCATGTTCAAAATAAGGATTAGTGGTGCAATGAAAGGTACATCCATTTATTATTATATAAGAAAATAAGAGATTCTAAAATAAGTCAAATAAATGGGAATAAATTATGGCACTGTCTTTCTGCTTATGTGATGTCTCATTCTCAAAGTTCAGTACATATAACTTTATAGTGCTGATCTTTATTTTAATTATATTGATTTGAAATTGGGTCCTGTATTACCAGCGAAGCCATTGTTATGAGAATGATGACACCATTATTCACTAGCTTCTGATAATGACAAATTATTATATTCTCATATTCTCTCTAAAAATCAGAATAGAAAAAAATGTTCTTTGAATCCATTAAAATTAAACCACTTTGGACTAAATCCCTCACACTGTTACTGAGCCACTAGAAAAAATAACATAATACACAATACCCATACATTATTCACTGCTTAATTATGTGTACAGTTTTTATCATCTCATATGATAATTATGATATGGTCAACTTCCTGCATTAAAGCACTGTCCTGCTTTCACTACTGCCTGCTAAAAAATATTTTGTTCCCTATAATTCAACTGTTTAATGTACTGCATGATGAATGTTGATATTTTTTCAAAATAAGTTATAATCCAAATAATAAACCAAAAAGCAGAAAATATTCTTCTTGAAATATTGACATATTTATAATGTATATCAGATGTGTCAGCTGCCTGCAGAGATGAAACTGGTAGATACTGGTGGTACATAACTCCACATAAAAGACAATAGAATAACATAGGTATATCTATCATACCAAGTCATATTAGTTGCAATACCGATCGAAAGTAAAATCAAATTGGTTGCCATTGGGCTAACACTATAGAGATGATTACCTAAAGCAATATAGACACTTTACATCATATTCCTTGAAAGGGACATCATTTAGATTAGTAAATGAGATAAAGCTGTGCTGACTTCCACCATCCAATCATGTGCAAGGTAAAATCTTGCTCTTTTAGATTCTCCTGCACATGATTTGATACTTTTTGTAAAGTGAATTTGCCCTATTTTAACCAAGCTAATTGGATTATTCCCCCCAAGGTGATAATTCATCTTGATAAGTGAATAGCCTAAATGTCTTTAGCAAATCAGCCAAATTTGCGTGACCTGAAGATTTTGATGACTATTTAACTTTCAGTATAAAAATGTATACATAGCTTTTTTGTCATAGAAAGCCACAGCAAGTCTTCCTTCTGTTAGGCTGCATCACCCTAGTATAGAAATGTAAGGATCATTTTCTCATCATTAGCCTTGAGATATCAGCTTTTAGAAATGTTACACAGAACTTATTCATTAAATGTCCAAACTTTTCTGTGCTCATGTTATTGAAGATTTTTTTTTTAAATTTTATAAGACAGAGAAAAGACAAGCTGAACTTTTCTATTAACAAAACTGATTTTTTTTAAAAATGTAAAAAGATTTTACCAATAATTTTAGAAAAAGCAGCTCCCAGATTACCTGAAAAGCCACTTCCAGTTTGGCCTTGTATGATCTAATAAAAGTAGGAATAAGGGATGATGTATGTATTGTTTTGTTTTACATTCTGACCATTTAAAGGCTTTTAGTCATTGAAAGCACTCATCATGAAAACATATTTTCCAAGATGTAAAGATAAAATTGCTGCAGTTTATAGCCGTGTACATTCAACGATAAGCAGACATTGCATGATGAATGTCCATTAAAGATAATAATTGATCGAATATTATTTAGGCTGATAAAACCACTTGTACTGCACCAAATTTTTAAGCATTCATTAACACCCACAGGTTGCATTCAGTTTGACTTTCACCTTATAGTCCACTATACATAATGCAAGTACTGGATCTCATGACTGATTGCTTTGAAGAATAGAGAGACCATGACTAGTAGTTGGTTTGCAATACAACAAAGGAACCAAGAACTGAAACACAATTTAAAAACTGTTTTATAATTAAAATATACAATTAAACATAGTAGAGACAGACATATTTTGGCTTACGCAGTACCTAGCCTATATGCCTATATTGTTTGTCAACAGAGGAAATGGCAACATTTCATGGGCCTTTGTTGAACCCACATGTCGTCTGGTATCTAAGCCATTGCAAATTGACACTGTATATGATTTGTACAGGGCTTACCCTGTATGTGTTCCTTTACCCAATACTTGTTCCACAACAAAGCTCATTTTACAGGAAGCAAGGTAAAGTTTTATGACTTAAAAAAAAAAAATTTATACATTGATATTAAAATACATATTGTACACAAGTGATAGTATTTGGTGCAATGTTGTGTGTTACCCAAACAAAAAAAAAAAAGCTGCACCAAATTGGGTAAATTTTCCAAAACTGCATTGTATTTGATTTATCAAAGGCAAATATGAAGATGACATCATGGGCACAAATGTATGACAGCCGCATAACTACACTTCACCGCCTCAGTGTACAGAAATCCCAAATCACATAATACCATAGTTTCACGACTATCTGAAACAATAAATTCCACTCACAGGGTAAAATAATATTTTTGCTATTATTTACTACCCAAGGTAATAACTTTTGACAAGTGTATAACATATGTTACCCTCTTTGGTTACTTTGTTTTCTGGGTTGGCAGCTTGACTTGTTGGAATATTTGAGAAAGTTGAGAAAGGTGATAGCTTGTTAAGGACTCACTGAACTAAAATAAAGACATATGGTTAATTTACGTGTTTACAGAATGGCATTGCTGTGAGATAATATTTCCTTTTTTTTTTTTTTTTTTTTCAGTTTAAAGGTTCGTGCTAAGTATCTTGTGCAAAGAAAGGGAGCACAGGTCACCGATGATGGTATTAGCTCCCTTTCCTCTGCTGTATCTCGTACATTGGCATGAGTTCTGAAGCAGTAATCTTCATGATTCAGCCACAGTAAAGGACCCATTAGCTGTCTGATTCAGACATATCATAAAGTCTGCGCCTGTTGCAAACTCCTCATAGGCACAGCATTGAAGTATGAGTTCCGCTGAGCAGCTTGGCAGAACGCATAGATGTGTCAGGTGTGCTGTGTACAACAAGACAGAACTGATTCTCCTTTCTCCTTTAAAGTCAATGCTTCCATGGGCAAAGTAGAAAGGAGATGAACAAGTATTTTTTTTTTTTGTTCTTTTATTGCCATGCTCAAAAGAGCCACAAAGTCTTTGTGGCATTTCAAAGTCCACTGAAAACAAATTAACTTGGCATTTCCCTCTAAGTTTTGTTTGTAAACAGAAGACTTCTGGCTGTAGAGCACAAGTTTGGTTTGGTGCCCTCTTTGTAAGTCAGAACCGCTGAAGGGCATGAACATTTGTTTGGGGTGTTTTCTGGACTTTGTGCACACATTCATTTGTATTAATCTATGGGAACACTGGTGTTAATCCAGTATTGCAGGTCATGTTATCTTTTCCTGGAAGTCTCCTATCGTTGAAAGTGTGCATGTTAATTACTGCGTCACTCTTGACCATGACAGGAGGCTGTGGCTTGTGTTTGACACGCCGCTGGCAAGTAAGGGATAGTCGAATCTCATCTGCCATTGTACTGCAGAAAGAACGCTAAAAAAAGAAATAGAATAAAGTAAGTGACCTAAAACAGCATGCTTTGCTACCTATGAAAGATGGGCACTATATATATATATATATATATGGTAGTAATATAATGGTAAATATATCTATTTAAAAAGGTGACAAGTGGGAGGTTTGCTTATAAAACAAGTAACCAAAGTAAAATACCCAAGAAAGATGTGTACTACCCAGTACTGTAAGTATTTCTGCTTGCAATGTTTTTGGGATAAGCAAATACTCCAGTCCGGGGACCTTTTTAAAAATGACTTGTCGTCTAGATGCAACAGTACATAACAAAATGTTGCCTAATTCATTAATAAATATTTGTAAATGTGTCAGGTTGTGTGTTACAAATATGATGTTCCTTTAAATTCACCTTTCTCTTTAATTCATCCCCCTAGGCTATGCCAATACCAGGGCCTTGAGTTCTCATAAAGTGCACATTAACCTAAAGCTTGATAAGCCTTAATCTTTGTCACTTAATTGGCAAATACCAGAGCCTTTACTCCCCACTAAGGTTTTGGTATGTACTTAATCAAAGACAGAGGGCGAGACCAAGGTATTAAGAAATAAACCCCTTGTTTAAATTCATTTTGAAAGTCTTTATGTAAAATGCCTTTGTTTCAGTTGATATTTTGATATTATCAGATAGTATTTGTTTTATCACAAAGCAGTTCATATGCTTGCTATGTAATAGTATAATAATAATCCATTCAGATAGCGTAATAGCTGGGGGACATGTCCATGACAGTCCATGGGTAAGTGTTTCTCAACCAGGATTCCTCCAAAGGTTGTTACGGGCCCCTTGAGCAATGAGCAGTTGGTCTTTCTCATGTCATTTTAAGTGACTCCAATGATCTTTTTTCGGCTATCTGTAAGGATGGTAATCTTCCTACTGGACAGCAATGTGAAAGCATTCTTCCCAGTGACCACCACACTAATGTACTGTGCATTGTGAATATAATAGTTATAGTAGCAGTTCTCTGAAGACCTAAAAGTTATTTCAATGGGTTTCCAATGTTAAAATGTTTAAAAAGCAATGCCATGGACTAATCCATGGTAATATATCTAAATTTACCCCTGGTGACTAATCACCTAGTTCCTGTTGCAAGGACAAAAAGCATGATTTCAATGATCCATCTATCCATGGGATTGTAGTGATGAGGACATGTATATTCTGCTCAGAAAAATTTACATTTCTATATCTATTTTTTACTGTCCTAAATTTAAAATTATTATGCAGATGAAAAGGATAATCCTTCTATCTTTCAAAATGTGGTGAAATTAAAATTAAAAAATCTACAACTTCGACATTTTTTAGACCAAAATAAATGCCAAAAAAAGTTAATAACACCCTAAACATTTTTTTATCCCAGGAATATCACAGCATTAGATAAAAATGGTGTGTGATGTTAAAAGGACACTAGCGTAAGCTACACAATAGGCCTAATTTATTAAACCTCTCCAACGCTGGAAAAATCATACTTTGATTAGTGAACCTGGGTGATCCAGCAAACCTGGAATTAATCTGGTGCATAATTAAAAACATGTGCTAACAAATAGCAAAAGAATTTTAGGAAATTCATTCCAGGTTTGCTGGATCTGGTTCACCGATGAAAGTGTGTCTTCTCCAGCCTTCGAGAGCTTTAATAATTCGAGTCCAATGACTGGAGAAGAGAATACCAATTACAGATTTTGCAATAACAAGCAAAAATGTGATAAAATAAGAAAAGAATAACACTGATCTTTGTGAACTGGCCCCTTTGTGTGTTTTATGCTTTGTATATTCATACATTTTGTAGTTTTGTGTGTTTATGTATTGTGTAATGTGATTTTTATTGGCAATGTGTGTATTAAGTGTATAAAAGAGAACTGACCTGCTCTCGCTCTGCGGTTTTCCTTAGTTTGTATATAAATTCTGCCACTGCCACAACTACGGAGAGGATGAGTCCTGCTGCTAACACAATGAAAATGCCTCCCATGTTTTGGATCCCTAGAGCACTGGCCTCCTTATTTTTTTCCTCTGGGCAACCTCCGGCTCTCCACCATCTTTCTTTCATCTTGTGAATTTCGTCAGCCTCCTGCAGTTGAAGAATGGCAATGCTGATTCTGTCTCTATATGGAGAACCTAAAAAGAGAACAACCATGATGTAAGAATCGAACCCGCAAAACAGGACCAAGACTTTTAAAGTAGGTTTGGCTTTGGTGATGGAGGTATCATGACCAGTGGATACAAAAGTAACAGATCCTGACTGCAGTTCAGTAAGGTAACTGCAGCAATGTTTGTAGGCGAAAGGCTTTTTTCGTAACAAAGTTAAAAACCCACCCAGTAATAAGATTTATTGCAATGCACTTTAAATATTGAAAAACATCCTATTTTTTAATTTTTTTTTGCAAAAACACAAAATTCTATTTATACTGTTAATATATTTTAGTTATTTTAATGAATTCCAGAATAACATTTTTTTTTTCGAATCTCACGTACCGTGAACCTCTAAACAAAAACCCTGTGCTCAGAAAAAAAGTGTAAGTGCAAAAACACCACACAAAAATGGTGCACTGCGGTACTATTTGTGATCCCTCCTCTAAGGAAGAAGGACCACCCAATTTCCCCAGACCCCCCTGAAGCGAAGCTCCTGACGAGGGCTGGGTACCAAGGCCACCCAACTGAAGTGGACCTACTAGCCCGTCTGGCCAAAGTCAGACGGGGTACTTTTCTCTATGGGACTGCATAGGCAGTCCCAACAGATACTAGGCTGGGAGCTCTCCCGAAGAGAGACTTCTAGTAAGGGAGAGTACCTGACTGTAAGGCCAAAGTACTCCCTAAGACTTCAGGGCTAGCCCATAAGGGAATAGCACCCTCCATCGAAAGTGGCACACAACTACCACACCAGTGACAAGTGCCATAACAGGAAAATACATAAAAAATAAGTGCTCAGTGCATAGCATACTGGGCAAGGATAAAAAAATGCCCATCTGCACTAGCCAAATTGTGCTAAATCAGCAATGTGACGTGCCTGTGTACACATACATCAAAATGGGTTCACCATGCCAAAAGTGTACCCCATTTTCGGATATGCCTAGTTTGCCACTCCAGGGTGACGACACTCAGCGAGTCCGCCCATTCGGTCAGCTCTCAAGACCTGATAGCCAGACCATGGGTTCCCCGCTCCAACCAGTGGGACAGTCCACTATCTGGGGGCTCCTTATCAGGGCAGGCCCCATGCCTCTCTCTGGTGGATGCTAGCCAGAGGATTTAGCATAGGGCGGCCCCTTACAGAGCTACACCATCCTAGCAGAGGTACTAATGCACTGCATTCTTGCCAGGAATACAGCGCCGATCCACCCTGCACACTGGAAGGATTAGGTACTACACTTGATTTTAGCCAAAATGCCGAGAAGCGGCTCCTGTAAACCAAGAACCTTCTGAACAAATAGTAAAAGAGTTGTAATACAAATATTCCAGAATAACAAATACTTTATATTATCCCATGACTCCAATTTCTTTTTTTAACCTAAAAGGCGCATTGCAGGCTTAGTTTACCCCTACCTTTGTTCAAATTCAGCCATAATGTGTTTGTACTTTATCTTCTGATAAGAGTTGAGTGCATTAAAAAACACATATCTGCACTACAGAACATTTTGATTCACTGTATTAAATTTTAGGAGTCATGAATGGCAGCTGTAACTCTTTGTGCAAAGATAATACAGCCAATAGGTAAATCATTGATCATTATTTTATTATTCCCTGACGTGCAATTACAGTGTATGTTGCAGACATTGCTAAATGTCAACAGACAATGCTTACATTGTAGAGATTCAATTATGACGAAATACTGCAGTGACTTGTATTGTGTGTGTATGGGGTGAGGGTGGTAAAGGGAGAAACTGGTGCATTGTGATAAATTTACTGGAGCTCAGCTTTAAGAGACTATACCCACTCAGGAGACAAAGGAGTACACACTTTAAGCTTTAGTTCTGTTCTATTGCTGCTAGAATGTACTGATTCCGTATCACTTTCCCTTTGTCCAAAATATTTTGCCATAATCCAGTCAAAAATTGTCTGCTCTACATTCAGTAAACCAATTTTGACTTGTTGCTTGGAGTTACTGTACGTTACAATTCCTCATTCCGTTTGCACTGAATAAGCCTTTCAGCATATTAACCACCTAGCCGTTAAGCCCGACCTTCGTACGGGCAAAAAAAAAGGCTGGGATGGTTAACCCCGTATTTTTGTCGCATCCATACTTACCTGGTCCCTCTGTGCTCATCCAGCGTCGTTTTCATATTCCAGTGTCGTCCTCCGTCCATCGTCGTCCGTCGGTCTCCCTCTCCAGCGTCGGGTGCCAGCGGGACCGGTAAGATGCCGGCCGGCATCTTTTGTCCTGCCGCCCGGCATCTTTTGTTCCGCCGCCCGGCATCTTTTGTTCCGCCACCCGGCATCTTTTGTTCCGCCGCCCGGCGGAACACAAGATGCCGGCCAGCGGAACACAAGATACCGGCCAGCGGAACATAAGATGCCGGTCGGCTTCTTACCTGATCGCCGATGATCCTTCTTCATCCAGCGCCGGGTGTCTTCTGA
>NC_092858.1:96639807-96726501 GCF_032062135.1 Pyxicephalus adspersus | reverse complement strand
CTAGAACCCTTGTTCGGACATATTTCTGTAAGTTACAGGTCTACAATTTAAAAAAAAAAAATTCATGAAAAACAGTGGATCACTTTTGGTACAGAAATCTAGACCTCAGTGTAACGCTCAGGTGGTTAAAGGACATTTTTATTTTGTTTTACATACTTTATACTTTTGCACAATTAAAAAATCAGTCAGATATACATGATAATCCTTGTTTTTTGTATTTGTCATTAAATTAATGAAGAAACATCATGATTTTGCTTCAATACTTTAGCAACAAGATTTTTTACCAAACCTCATAAAGCCATCTTACCCATGGGTGTCCCAATTCCATAACCCTTTGAATCTATGAGTCCTCCAATCTGTGTTAGATTGCAGTTTCTCTGAGTTATATATTCAATAGCTGTTGATTCCATTAGCAGAGCGTAGTCAGATGAGAGAACACGCTGGATGCCTTCCTCGTTACTCTTAACGAGCGATGATGGCTTGCTGCTCATGAACGCCCACATCTTCTCAAAGGTCGAGATGTGAGATTTCTGTAGAGTAAACAAACAAGAATGGGGTGTTGGGATTCATACTGTGTATCAGATGAACAGGCTTTGTCTCTCAAATGAAAAAAAGATAAAGAGAGTAAATTAGCGCAAGCCATTATAGAATTCACTTTTTCCTTCAACTGTGACTCCTCCAGGGCATTTACAAATGGAGAAAGAAAATTGATGACTAACAATGATAGCACAGCTAGCCCTAAGTGCCTACATTTAGCAGCCATAATACCCCAGATGCTTAGGCATTAGAAGT
The DNA here is from genome assembly GCF_032062135.1 of Pyxicephalus adspersus. Taxonomy (NCBI): domain Eukaryota; kingdom Metazoa; phylum Chordata; class Amphibia; order Anura; family Pyxicephalidae; genus Pyxicephalus; species Pyxicephalus adspersus. The sequence goes on along the minus strand of NC_092858.1, from coordinate 96,725,709 downwards.
CGTATATATTTAAAACTTGAATAACGATGACATGCTTCTTTTTTAAGAATTGGTCTTAAAATATAAAAGCAATAAAATCTTGCATTACTGAAAAACAAATGCATTTAGAAAAGACAGCAATATAAGGAAAATAGCATAATTGAAAAATATGAATGTGTTGTGGTTATCTCTCTGCTGTTGTGGTGAGTGCTGAAACACATACAAAATAAAATTTAACAGGTGTGTACTGCTTGGAATAAATTTTATTGGCTACCCTCCACTGCTGCACATTGTGACAGGCTGTGTTCTACCACCTGTGTGCACTAATGATGTTATAATCATAGTCATTACTGTTCATCTGTATGCAGATTTTACGTTATTTAACAAAAGATTGTAGAATTTGGGATACAAATGTCACAGACACCCACAACAGGAAGCACCTAGTTGCTCAGCAACATGTTCTGCTAATCTGATAAAGGCATCTTCTTATGAACATACAATACTGACATTAAACCGGTGTTTCCCCTTTGAATTTCTCCCAATATCCAGTTGCTATTTATTTCTAGGTAAACACTTGATTAGGTCTTTTCTGCGTGCCAGATTAGAGAAGGACCATGCTTGCATACATACTTTGAGGTATTTTTTCCGAAAATCTCAGGTAATGTGTTTTGACTTGACTTTTTTTATATAAACAATGGTGGTCATCATAGCTAACATTCAAAACAACAAAAAAATTAATGTGAATAAATATGTCAATTGGGTGTTTTTAATAAAACATTTATTGAAAAGTGAAACAAAGAATCACATGGACTCGACCTGTATATCTTTTTTTTTTATCTCTTTACAGGTTAGAGTATTTTGAACTTTTGAGTTGCTTATGGTGGGTCACTTGCTCTTCAATGATTTTGATAATCACCAATAGATGTTGCTGTGTCTTTGTGTAAAGTATGTAACAAACTAATGTATGTCGTCTCTGGCAGATTGTTACATGAGAACACATCACCATCTAGTGTTCTGACCTGAGTATAAAACAAGATTATTTTTCTATAGGCATTTTGAGGACACAAAAACACTATTGCTTATACTTAGTTCACACTTAATTTATACATTTTACATTGTTTATAGACATAGGGCAAAGGCGAATACAAGTTGGAAGGCTATGCAATGAAAATGAAAAAGTAAGAATAAAGGGTATGATCTTGTATTAGTGGTTATGTCAAGAGCAGTTGGCAAATTAAACACTTTCCCATATTATATAACGAATTGGTATATTACATTGTCTACACGACACACTTTATTATGAAGTATATTATATTATCACTTTAATCAGAACCCAAAGCACTTCTATTTAAACAACAGGCAAGGTCACGTTGGGACCCTGGTCACGTGCCCAAATCTCAAGTGCCCAAATTATAAGTGCAATGGGAATTATTCCAGGGAATTGACACAGGAATTGGAACAGATTTGGACATACTATTTTACTCTACAACTTCTACCTCCTGCCTTTGGACTGGTTTATCCACCTGGACTCCAACACATCCTCTGCTGCTGCTAACATTCTAAACTGATATTTCATCAAATCATTTCTTTGACTGAATTTTCATCCTTCACTCCTGGAACAAGTTTACAAGCCTCACTTGAACCCATATTATTGGACTGCTTCTCTTGGACTTCAGTTTGCCACATTGTTTATTGTACGCATTGGGTTCCCAATTATCTGTAAAATGTATTATTCATCCTGCTCTCTCTTTGTTGGCACTACTCCCTGTCCTCCCCAGTCTGATAACTCATTGTCTCTCTGCTCCTTCACTCTCTTTATTTCTCTGTCTGTGCTCCTGCACCTTTTTACTTTACTAATACTCTCTGGTGACATCTCACTCAACCCTGGTCCCCCACACAGCCTCCCCCTTCCATATATTCTCAGCAAGACATTTCCTTCTCCTAACCTCATCCCCATTCACCCTACCCATAAGTCCTTACCCCCTCCCTCTGGCAGTCTATGGAATGCCAGATCTGTTGGCAACAAATTAACCTCCATACACAACCTCCTCCTTTCTAAGACTCTGAACTTTCTGGCTCTCACTGAAACTTGTCTTTCCTCCTCTGACTCTGCCTCTGCTGCTGCTCTCTCCTATGGAGGCCTGCACTTTACACATACCCCCAGACCTGGCAACAAAGTAGGGGGTGGTGTGGGTCTCCTTCTCTCACCTAACTGTACATACAGAGTCCTTTCTACCCCACCCTCTCTCATTTTCACTTCATTTGAAGTCCACTCTTTCCGACTCTTTAGCCTCTTACCCCTCATTGTTGCTGTTGTCTACCGCCCCCCTGGCCCAGTATCACAATTTGTGGATAACTTTGCGTCCTGGCTCCCACACATTCTTTCCCATTACCTACCCACCCTAATCCTTGGTGATTTTAATGTTGCAATGGATGAGCCCAACCTTCCCTCCTCAGCCAAACTGCTCTCCATTACCTCCTCATTTGGACTCACATAGCACACCCACACACATAGCCGGACACACTTTAGATCTGGTATTTTCTAAACTCTGCAACCTCACCCTCCTTGACAACTCACCATTCCCCCTCTCTGATCATAACCTTATAACTTTCAACCTATCAAACCCTTGCCCTCCCTTGCCACATCCCAGAGTTGGTCAATGGCAGAGAGATATCCGTAACCTTTACCACAACCTTTTCTCAAACTGCCTTGCGTCCCTAACCCCCTGCCTCTCCAAAATCACCTCCCCAGACGAAGCTGCCACCATTGTAAACCACTCTCTTTCCCTGGCTTTGGATAATGTTGCTCCTGCCACCTTCCGTCACCCCCGCCCTGCCAACCCCCGACCCTTGCTCAACAACCACACCAAACAGCTACAAAAGTCTGTTCATGCAGCCGAGCTGAAGTGGAGGAAATCTGGCCTCAGCGCTGACTTCATGGACTACAAAGCCAAGCTTCAAAGCTTTAACACAGAGCTCACTGTCACCAAACAAAATTATTTCTCCACAGTCATTTCCTCTCAAGCCTCCAACCCACGCAACCTCTTCTCTACAATTAACTCCCTCCTAAATCCCACACCTGCTCCCCCCACAACATCCTTCTCTGCCCAAGACATTGCCACCTACTTTGGAGATAAAATAGACAAAATCAGACATGATGTCTCTGCCCACTGAGCCACTCCAACCATACCCACCCCTTCCACCTGTAAATCATCACTGGCCTCCCTCAGCCCTGTTACTGTGGACGAAGTCTTAACTCTTCTCTCATCATCTCCGTCTACTACATGTCCACTTGACCCAATTCCCTCTGATATACTCCGTGCCCATTCCTCCACCCTGGCCCCTGCCCTAACCGAACTATTCAACCTCTCCCTTTCTACTGGTAAATACCCCTCAGCTTTTAAAGATGCCATAATTCTCCCTATCCTAAAGAAACCCTCACTGGACCCTCCTCCCTCGGTAGTCTCATATCCTCCTTTGGTTTACAGTACAATCTGTAGGCTGATGACACTCAAATTTATCTGTCCACCCCTGACCTGTGTCCCTCAGTCCTGGATAAGGTCTCATGCTGCCTGTCAGCCATTTCATCATGGATGTCTGACCGTTTCCTGAAACTCAACCTGGATAAAACAGAACTCATCATCATCCCCCCCCCCTCAAATTCCAAATCTCCCCCTGACATATATCTAACTGTTAACAACACTGTTATTCGGCCCTCCCCTCAGGTACGTTGTCTTGGTGTCACCTTTGACTCAGCCCTCTCATTTACCTCCCATATTCAGAACATTTCCAGGTCCTGTCACTTTCACCTACGCAACATCTCCAAAATCTGCCCCTACCTGTCCCGAGACCACCAAACTCCTTGTACATGCTCTCATCATCTCCCGTCTGGACTACTGTAACATTCTTCTCGCTGGTATTCCACTAACCCGATTCTCTCAATCTATCTACAATCTATCATGAATGCTGCAGCCAGACTCATCCATCCTTCCCTCCGCTCCTCTTCCGCTGCATCTCTTTGTAGTTCTCTCCATTGGCTTCCATTTCACCTTAGAATCAAATTTAAACTCCTGTGCTTTGCCTTCAAATCCCTACACAGTTATTGTCCCACTTACATTTCTGACATGGTTAAAAAATACTCCCCCTGCCGCTCTCTCCGCTTACGCAAACAGAATGTTAGTGAAACAATGGGAAGACTTATCCTTCCTTCCCACCACTCTTCTTCTGCTGCATCTCTTGAAGTTCTCTTTGTTGGCTTCCATTTCACCTTAGCATCAAATTCAAGCTCCTTTGCTTTGCTTTCAAATCCCTCCACAGTTCTTGTCCCACTTACCTTTCTGCCCTGATAGAATAATACATCCTCTAGCCGCTCTCTTCGCTACTCCAATGACCTACTAATGACTTCCTCACTCATAACCTCATCACACGCACGGATACAAGACTTCTCTAGAGCTGCCCCAACTCTCTGGAATGGTCTTCCTCGTCCTATTCGGCTTGCTCCTACCTTCTGCTCATTTTAAAGAGCGCTCAAAACCTATTTTTTCAAACTTGCCTACCCGGCTTCTTCTGTCATTTGAAACCACCACTACTTCCCACCACTACATATCTCCCATCCTATTGTGTGTGAAATTCCCCCGCCTACTAGATTGTAAGCTCTTCGGGGCAGGGACCTCTCCTCCTGTATCACTGTCTGTATTAGTCTGTATTTGCAATCCCTATTTAATGTACAGCGCTGCGTAATATGTTGGCGCTATATAAATCCTGTTTAATATTAATAATATTAATAATAGGTATGAGAAACTAAAGTACTTAGATAAAACCTTCAAAAACACGGAGAGCATACAAACTTCATAAAAATGAAGCATTTATTCATATTTATAGGCAATAGTGAGAACTACTAGGCTATCCTGCTGGCCAAACCTTTGTTCTTCAAGAGTGGTTAGAAGTTTTGAGTATCACATTTATTTACAAATCAGAACAAGAACAAGTCACACTACTAGGAGGGTTCTAGTCAAAGCAACTCCCTGTATTGCAACAACTACATAACAGCAGGATGGAGCAGTTGCTTGTCTTTCAAACCTCTGAAGATTTTTAATCAAAGCAAGAATATTCATAAAAAAATGGTTACAAAAAGTTTTAGAACTGCTACAATATTTATCTAAAATATCACTGTAAAAAAAATAGTTAAAACATTGCTATTTCAAAGCCCTTAAACTGAACTGTGTGCATGAATACAGAATTAGCACATATAGAATCACTTTTATTTATTTCTTTGTTGATTTTGTTATGCACAAAAAAATACTCATTAGGTGACATATAATTAAAAAAAAAACACTATTCAGTTTACTGTTTTTAGGTCCTTTATAAAGTAAACATTTTCAAGTCACCTAGCCAGCAACTTACACAGTAACTAGGTCACCCCACATGCATAGTACACAAGCCACTATATTTGTTATTTTATAAAATTATTTGCACACACATAACCCTGCCATTAAAAATCTATGATTTTTGCCTCAGGCAAGAAAAGCTATCTGGTGCCTAGAAAACCAGTAAGGATTTCTGCATTTTGCATTATTAACATGAACAATCACATGTGAAAGAACATGTGTACTATTTCTAGAAAACAGAGTAGTCAGACATAATATGCCCATCTGAGAATTAAACTAAAGAAGCTCCCTGTTAATTTTACCTGCTCAAGTGTAAAAGTCAAATAAGCGAGAAAAGAAGCCAGCAGTACTGTATCTCTTTCTGATCTTTCCAAACAATATAGAGTTTATATAAAAAAAATTTCACTCATGATTCACCCAAATTTTACCTAGAACATACAATATACAGTTTATATAAAAAAAAAATCCTTTCGCTCATGATTCACCCAACTTTTACCTAGAACATACACTTTTACACTTTTTTTTATAAAAGTGTGCTTTGGTGCAGTAGAGGAGCGGCATCATGTGCATTGGTGTAGTACAGTATCACTGGTCATGATTGCTTGCATTTTTACACCACTTTTATTATTATATAACTAGATTTTTATCTGATGGACCATTCCATATAGCAACTAGGTTTGGTATTTTTTTTTTCTTTAAATCTTTGGTTTGTTTAGTACCTCAGTGACCATAAATTTAATTTGCTGTTTAAAATCTCTAAAAAACTTTATAAAAACCAATAAAGTTGGTATTAAAACCTTGCAAAGCAGGATACATTTATAAACATATCTAGCAACTCCTAGTACATATTATGTAAATCAGGCATGGCCAAACTACAGCCGCAGGACGTATTCTGCCCAATTGGGGATGTTTCTCCAGCCCTTTGAGTGTTCCGCAGCTCTGGCCGGTGTCACCCCGAGCAGGGTCAGGAGAAGGACCCCACCGGATCCCCGGATCTGAGCCTGTGATGGGAGAGTGGGTGGGTTGTGTGGAGTGACACAGCCAGCCCACTCTCCCATTGCAAGCCCAGAGCCTGTGATGGTGGAGTGGGTGAGCTGTGTCACTGCACACAACCATGGGAGAGTGAGCATTGTTAAGCCATTCTGACGTCACGTTCAGTGGCGTCATGATGGCATAACCTTGCCCTCTCTACGTAGCATCGACCCTGCCCCTAATTTTTTTTCATATTGTGGCCCTCGACTATAAAAGTTTGCCCACTACTGATGTAAATGTTACTAATATGCAGCTGGTAAATGTATTAGCTACTGGTTATATTTAACTGTAAAGCAGAATTTTAGTGGAAATTTTGAACGGGTGTCTAGTTTTTGGGTGTGAAATATAAACTGTGCATATTGTTTTATTTAAAACCGGGTTGATGAAACAAATTCTGAGGAATAATAACACGTAACTTCTGCTATTGCACCATATAGGCTATGTGGAGATGCTTCCATTCCTGAGTTTTATTCTTTACCTTTTCAGGTATAGAATAAATCATTGTTCATGATGTAGTAACAGTGGATAATTTTAAAGTGTTTGGACCCATACACCAAAGTAAGCACAACATTAGTAATCTGCTAGGGGGCTGTTCCCTGACAATCCGGGGAGGATTGTCAGGGAACAGCCCAGGCCTTCCTGCTCTTCTTGTCTCATTATTGGCCACACAGTGTTAGTATGGGCTTACAAGCCAATAGAGAGGCAAGAGAAGTGGGAAAGTACGAGTACACAGCATAATATAGCAATCCAGAGTTTGGCAAGATGGTGAAAAAAAGGTATATGGAAGTGCTGTTGGTTTGCTAGCAGTAAAAAATACTTCAGGTTTGATTTAAATTGTAAAATACCATTGCTTTGTTCATGCCTATTTTGGTCTAACCCCAACTGGCTAGGACATATCTTTATGGGAAACTTCAATTTTTTGAAAAGAAAACCTGAATAATTACTAATTAAGATCACCAATAAAAGCAAAGTGCAAGGGTCTAAACCTAAAACCATGCTAGTCCAAGGCAGACATGGGGAGGAGGAAAGTGTGCCACCGCACGGGGCCCCAAGTCAGTTCAGCAGGGGGGACCCAAGTCAGTTCTGCAAAGGGGACCAGTGTTGGCTATGTCATCCACTGATGCTAGTGTACATGACTATCATACTAAGAAATTTTGGCACTCTTTAGATTGTGTTCTATAGTAATTATCTCCTGGTAATATTAAGATATGTTTTAAACAAATATAACAAATTTTCACTTTAGCCCTTTTTTTATCAAGAGGATAATAAAAAAAACAAAGTTTAATTCAGTATGCAATGCATTTACTTAATCTCAATTAAATTATTGTAAGAATAAAATGATTAGTTTGTGCAATTTTTATTAAAATCAGCAAAATATGGGGTTTGCCAAGGGGTATTTTCTTTATTCTATTCTCATTAATTTCTTATCTCTGCACAAGTGTAGGGGGGTCACATAATACAAAACCCCTGTACTTCATTCTGATTTTGCAATTATTTCTTTTTATTGTAAAAAGCGGATGCTAACAAAAAATGACTATAATGTCATGTCATAATGTCAAAGCTGACTAAATGTGATGGGCTATCTCAACTTAACAGACCAATGTTATAGAACGCTTACGAGTTTTTTTCTCTTTTAATCCTCTATTCTGCAATAATCTAAAACTAATGAAAAAAGAAAAGGAAAAAATATAATGCTATTCATCACTGCTATGTCCACGTTTGCAAATCCACCCTTTAGGCAAGAAAGTTGTTCATGAGTTGAGTAAAAAAAATTTTTCAAACAGCTGCCCTTAAGCAATCAGTATTCATGAGCATATCATCAAAAAGACACAAATTAGTAATGTCTGACCACCTTGCAGTACAAACATCAGATTATTCTTAGTTTGTCAGCCCTTTGGGGCAGGATCCTCTCCTCCTCCTGTTTCAATGTCTGTTACTGTCTGTCATTTGCAGCCCCTATTTAATGTACAGTGCGGCGTAATATGTTGGTGCTATATAAATATTGTTTAAAAAACATTGTTGCCTGAGACGAATGGTTGAACTCACGCTTAAATATCTGACATATGTACAGTCGTTCATCAACCTGCCATGCAGGATACAGATCCTGGTTGTAGTAGCAAATATTCAAACGAGAAGTTTGAAGGCCAAAGTGGAGAAGAGTTTTATGTGAACAGCAGTTGAACATGGGTCACTAGGCCCTGAAAGGTTGGGAACAACCACTGTGTGAGAGAACAGGGAGTGCTGTTTCCCCTTGTAATTTTTTTGTTCTGTGCTGTCCAGGTCTTTGCTTTTGAGTCATCTAGTCTTGTAGTTCTACCAGTGTACTGGGTACTACCTAGTCCTAAAAAGCCCACTTATCCAGCCTGAAACTTGTTTTTCAATGGACACCAATCCACAAAACTGTTTTGCACAGTAATCTCTGGTGTAATGGTTGTAGTGCTTCCTCATATTCCTATGATTGTGGGTTTAAGGCTAGTGAATCTTTTTAGATTTATAGGTCCTAGAAGTTTATTTTTGCTAAAAGTAATTTATAATTTGTCATCGTTTCTACTTTTCATCATTCCTCTTGTTTTGCACATGCTTGACCCTTTTTTGCTACTGCTAACCTTTGTATGACTGTAGAAATGAAAGAACCCAGCATGTGCAAGACAGGAAAAATGTTGCTTATTTACAACAAGAACTTATTTATAAAAAAAATAAAATGTAATTATGGCAGACATACATTTTGCAAATCTTATATATTCATGTACAGACACCCATGACCTTGTAATTTCTGAAGAGGATCACTAAGCATCAAACCAGAACAACGCCATTTAGAAAAGGAACTCAGATGTCTACTGCACTTCCAGTAATAACACGTATGCAAAAAGTCAGAACAACACAGAAAAAATATATCAAAGAAATTTCAAACACACAAAACAAAGACATCCAACAGGCCTTTTGAAACATCTTTCTAGCAGCATCTTTTCTAGCAGCGCTGATGCAGCCTTTTGGAAATTATCTTAAGGAATCCTGATTGTTATTTGTAAATATTTTTACTTACTTTTTTAGGAGCTTTACAGAAAGTAGATTCTATGTTGTAAAAACTCATTGTAAGGATGGGAGGTAATACCTTACCTAGGTAATTTATGATTTGAGAACAGAATATATGTAATGTTTATGTACTGGATGGGAAACCGTTTTTACCCATTCAAAGCATGTAACAATATTTCATCATCATGAATTGTTCTTTATGCATTTTTGTTATTGCAAACAAGGCAGTAAATTATAAAGCAGGATTACACATTATATAAGATTTTTCTTCTTGAAAAAAGTTTTGAAAAATTTTATTTGATCCATTAAGACTATATTGTTATAAATCTTTCTAGATACCATAAAGTCCCATAAAAAACAAGAAAAGGCCTATATAACAATTGAGGATGTGTCATTGTTATTAATCATGTAAGAGGAGCTGACAAATTTATTAACTATAGGATTACACATTAGAAAATGAAAAAAAAAACTGCTATACATTTTGTAAATCAATTCATGCCAGAATGCATAGAGGCTGTTATTGTTGATCTCCCCTTCTTAAAATACTAGTTCTATGTTTTGATAGCCAGCATGCTATCAATAAAATTATGCAGATTTGAGGCTTTGATTTTACTATAAATTTCATGATTTGTTTGCTTGGTTTTTTTGTTTTTTTAAGCTAAACACCAGGGAAACATCTAAAAATCCAATTGTGTAGGCTGTTTTACCCACACCCCTGATTCCATTGATATCAGTAAAAAGACAACGACCCCTCAAGGGTAAATGAAATAAAGCATATTCAGTAGCAATAAAGTGCTACTGAAACTGCAGTGTGGTCTCTCCTACTCATAATAAAACAGATTTAAACTGAGAGAATTCCTCTTATATATTACCTGGAACATTGCCTCATATGTGTCATGTGTCATTCATGATAGTACAATCGAGCAGGGCAAATACACAACATGGCTTTTTCTCATAGGCAGGGCAAGCATAGAAAGCAAATTAATTTAGGTATTTGAAAGAGACTTATTTCAGTATTATTTGCTCATTAGAAGCTTGTAATTTCAGAAAAGGACAAAACATTACTTATAGGTTATAGTTAGAGTTCTGAACTGATATGCCTTTATACATAATATAGGATATAATGTATTACATTTGTTTAACTTATGCTTTCTACATTCCTCGCAATGCCAATAAAAACACTGCTGCCTGGTCTTTGATGCGTTATGTTTTTTAAATATATTATAAAGGTTATTTCATTATGAATGCAATATCATGTTTTTGTGAACAATATAGAACAGCAGAACAAATAAATTGGCTGATATAGGAAGTTAATGCTTCTTCAGCATGTTCTCTTTAATTAAACCTAAAGATATTTTAATGTGGAAATGTAGTATTCATGCCAGCTTTTTCCTCTTATCGTGATGCATGGTGTTGCTGGTTATTCATTGCTTTGCATTTTAATTTCCTCTTTCTGGAAAGAGTCTCAGAGGGCACTGGGTCAATAGGTTTATAGACTACATTTGATCTTGCACTACATTTTTTATCACAGGAGTTTGATAAACATCATTACATCATCAATGTGTCAGAGAATGGCTTCAGATTTGATTCCATGCAGTAAACTGAAATTCACATTAGTCATAACAAAATAAATATGTGAATATGAGTTGATGGCTGTGTGTATGCAAAGGGGTATCACTGAGACAAGGCAGGAATTTCAAATTTTTGCCATTTTCAGTCTGTCAAGGTATTTTGGTAAGAGGCAGTTGGGGTGGCTATAGATATACATATACATAACATGTTTCCACTCATTCCAAACACATTGCATTGTTGGTAAAAAAGTAGGATTTTTTTTATAACCCATGGTATGAAACTGTGTTGCTGGCAGATTTCAGGCACATGGCAGGCAAACTCCTGCTGTGTGCCCAGGAGCAGCAAACTACATAGTGGCTAACCACTTTTGCATGCAGCTGCACTTTGGTCATAATACATGATGATAATAATATTAGCTAAAAAATAAATTAAGTATTGCATTGTTAGGGCCATTTTAGACCTGTAGTAAGCCGCAGCATTCTGCCATGGGTTCAACCTCAATCCTAATCATTGTAAAACCAAAGTGGCTGCAACTGGGGCAAATTGGTGGGTGGTTCGCAGAGGGACAAATCGCTTTTGGGTAAACAGTTGTCGCTTAAAAATTTGCATATGGCTGTGGTTATTTAGATTATTGGTGTCTTAAACATAGGTTTTTATAAGTATATAACATTTCTCGGGTAATGTACTAAATGATTTAAAGCCACACATACTACAATATCATCAGCAATTTAAAGCAAGGTTATCCCCTTTCACTGTAAACTATACAATGACTTGTCTTTTTGTCTCTAACACATAACATCCCCTGGTTTAGCTATGGACAACTTGTGAATTGTATATATAATACAAAAATAATAGAGGTTGTAGTGACCTTGAAGATGGCTATTGGTAATTAAGAAAAGGCAATGGTACACTATCTCTCCTAGTTTGATCAATATCAACACATTGTTTACTATTTTAAAAGCCATATTTTCTTGGTCTTGACAGTGCATTAGCTGGAAACATGTGACATGGAGCTATAAAACTGGTCTTTTACCAGGAACTCTGGACCTCAGTATCTTATATCTCTGGTCCACTACTAATAAGACACCTTCAGCAGTTCAATGATAAAGTTTATTGTCACCAAATATTTGATATGCCCTATTGTTGCTAATGTAATGTTTTTTGCATTTTTTTTACAAAATAAAGACACAATAAAGAGAGATATATCAGAAGAATCACAAGTGATGTTTAGGCAAATCAGGTGCTGTGTTATATACTGACCTACTGTATTATTATATTGTATGCAGTGCTGTACAAACTCCATAGTTATGTCATTAGCTGTCTTTTAAAGGGGCTCACAATCTAATGTCCCTACTATAGTCATATGTCTTTAATATAGTCTAAGGTCAATTTTGTGGGGAAGCCAAGTAATCTAACTGCATGTTTTTGGGATGTGGGAGGAAACTGGAGTACCCAGAGGAAACCCACGCAAACACAGGGAGAAACTGCACACTCTATGCAGATAGTGTCCTGGCCGAGATTCAAACCTGGAGCCAGCGCAGCAAAGGCCAGGGTGCTAACCACTGAGCTTTCATGCTGCCCATGTATATATTATGCAGTTATTACTGTAAATATTAAACAACAACAGAAGGATAATAAAAGGTATATTATGAGCAGTGCAAATACATATGTATTAATGTATTAAAGCAAAAATGTATGTATTGTATTTTATGTTTGTAAAACAATATGACAAATATAAACATTTAATTATTTTATTTCATATTTAAGGTTTCAAACACAGAACTTACTATCTTACCTAATAAGGAAAATGATATATTTGCTATAATAACTCATACCTAAATGACCTTATTAGGTAAAAAGGTAACACATAGGTTACTGCTCATTATGATCACTGTGTATTGTCCTGCCTTTTTGAATATATTCAAATTTGTGTCCCTTAAATTTTTAATGAATGGATGGAATGTAGTAAACATGACTTGAAAAAATCAACAGAATCTATGTAAAGTCACTTCCTCAAGAAAATCTTAATAAGACCTTGATCTACTATTATTTAATGCATGACATAGTAGACAAATTTGCTTTAAAAAAAAACACACACACACACAACATCCTGCATTCTTTATACATGTGCAACATGTAGAGTTGTTATCTTGCCACTTAGGTTTTCCTTAGATATGTGCAGCTAACTCAAGACTTTTACTAAATACTATTAGAGTGAGAACAATCTATTGGGAGAAAGGTCAATACTGTACAGGCCAAATCCGAAGAAAATATTGCATTTGGTAAATTATATTATGATTTAAAAGACTATGGTTTCATCAAAAAGTTCAAAAAGCATTAAGTAATTGCTTTTTTAGGCGTCCTATGATTTCTGTTGGTATTATTTTGTTTGCGTAAATCTTTATGACTATATATTATTATGACAAGTAGACATCTGTGCACTGAGAATGTTTTGCAACAAATTGAGAAATACTTGGCCTTAGCAGCTTCTGAATTCGAAGGTGGAGATTTTTCTACAAAACATCTTGATAAAACTTTACTTAACATCCAACTCCAAGCTTTACCATGGGGCTTTGAAGACTTATACATCCTGAAAATAATGTAATTCATATAGCAAGCTAAGCCATGTCATGTCTCTATCATGTCAAGCCAAGCCATGTCTTGTTTCTATCGTGACTGAGAAATTATGCCTGTTCTCACAAAGCCACACTCTTTTATCAAGATGGCATGCTGGACAAGTAGATTCTCATTGCTGACATACATAAATAGAGAGGAAGTTAACTAGGATTTATATCAATAAAAGACAGGTGTCTGGGTAGCACAGATACATGCATGAACTATTAAAGTGGAACTTAAGTCCCATCATCCAAAAGTGCCCAAAGATTGTCTTTGTGAAGCAGAAAAGAAAGAAGATGTCGGTGTCCTGTAATGAAACATGGATATATGAGTCGTGTTGGGGTTAGTACTACTTTTATACATCACATTTAACTTGGTGGAAGTGCTTGATGGAATGTTAATCCTTTAAACCTATTACAGAATATGTTACAAAGACAAATCTTAATATATGAAAAGTAAAATGGAATTGTATGTGTTGAGGTTAAGTTCTAAGTGAAAACTATGCTTGAAAATATTTTAAAACATGATAGCTGACATTTAATGGTACAGGAATGTCTCCTGAAGAAGTGATTTGTTCTCCCAGATGTTACAGTCCCATCTCAAACAAATTGTTTCTTCCCAAGACATAATGAAATTAAGACCTAAACACACAATCTATCTCAAAGGACTTTTTAAACAATTATTCTCTTCAAGCAATGACTTGCTTCATTGGATCAACCACCTATAAAACAATTACTTTTTCTATAGAGCTCATTTATATTCTGAAGTAGATCTTCCCTCATTGCTTTTCTTTGTTAAGACCCTCATAAAATTTCACTCCCCTCAATCCAATATCACAGGAAATCTTGCAATACATTAAAATATCCATGCTTTTGAAATACATTTTTTGAATATTGTTCAAAACAATCCACAATATTTTAATGCATTTCTATTTTTAGGAATAGGGTAACTATTTTAAGGAGAAAGGAGATACTCAAAGATGCACAGATGGATTTAATTGTAACATAACTTTAACTAGAAGAGTAAAATTCCAAATGCACAATGCAATGTATTGGGCCGATCCACAAAAGTTTTTCTGCTCAACAATAAGACTCAAAGCCATGCATGTTCCTCTGACAATATAGTTTGTGGGTGAATGTTTTCAAGGCATGTTGGGAGTGTTTAATAAAATAAAAAAGTAAAGTGAAAAAAAGGAAAATTGAATTGATGTAAATAACAAGACAGATCTCAGTAGCCATGGTAAATGCAGACAATCTGCATCCACTTCAAAATTAGGTACAGAAAAACTAAAAGAAAACAGGTAGAGATACTGATAAAATATATAAAATGATTAAAAAAATGTCTTATTTGTGTGTACAAAAAAAAGTTTTTGCAATCGGTTTACTCTGTATCGCCCACCATGTTCAACGTGGACTACAAATGTAACATCCCCCGGAAGCAAGCACATTACACTTATATTTTTAATATTACATACATGTTTTATTGGTAAAATAATGTAATAGCATATGTTTGTGAAACCGAAAAATTGAAACAAGTCAGCTTTTTGGATATTCTTTTTAAACCTTCTTAAAATCTAAATATTGCTTGCCAGCAGCTAACAACAACTTGCATTTAGCAGGTGAAGCTAAACTGTCTCAATTTATTCCCTAAACACCTACTTTAACACCTGAAACTCATTAATTAATCAGTGCCAAAATGTGCATGGTGCATTTAAGCTTAGAGCACAAAATCACAAGTGTGAAAAATGCATCTGACAACTCTGGGGTGAGATCATCAGAGATAGTAAACCAGGTTCAAATGGTTTACTACAAAAAAAATAATATATGCAAACAGGCTAAAATGGGGGTGCCACCTTTAATGCATAACATGTTTGGTGATGTAACAACTGGCAATTTTTCTTCTTATGATAAACATAAATGAACATAGTTAATGAAAACTGTAGTTTCTAATCCCTGTATCAAAGAAAGGTCTTGACTGGCCATTGTTAACCTTTCGCTTGTAAGCTCTTCTGGGCAGGGTCCTCTTCTCCTCCTGTGTCATAGTTTGTATTATCCCACTATCATTCACAACCCCTATTAAATGTACAGCATTGTATATATAATATGTTGTTGCTATATAAATACAGTTAGATTAATCATACTACAAATGTGGTTTTATGGTAGCAGAATGTATGGTTTACAGAATTAGGGTTGAAAACATTATTAAATAGACCACTAACTGAAAAGAATAAGTGTTGGTGTATGATAGGGTATGCCATGCCAGTACAAGTAATGCAAATAAGGTGGAGTGGTTTCCCTGTGTCTAATAAAATCTCCAACAATAATAAATAAGGGGAATAAAGGAAAGGGTAGGTTGGAGAAACTCTGCTACCTTACATTGGGCTCCATTCTGCCTAATTCAATCACTGTTTAAAATAAAGAATTCCCTTTTTAGTGACAAATGAATCCTTTTTGTAGTTTATGGACATCGTTTTAAGCTTTACTTCATCTTAATACGTCATCTCTCTATGGTACTATACTTTGTATTATAATATAATATATACTTGACAATGTAGACATTTTTATTATGGATATTGATATCTTTTATTCTAAACCCACTGTGGAACACATGCCTTCTTTATCAGTATGGAACACTCTACAATTTTATCCTTCCAAGCTTGCTTATGCCCTATGTTATGGTGCAGAGCATTGGCTGGCTTGCTAAAGCATATTCTTTGGTGGTAGTTGAATTAAACCTCCATTGCTGCCAAGGACTCACAATGTAGAAAATGTAGGCTGGCAGGTACCTGAAATATTACTTCCATCCCAAAGGTAAATTTTTACACTTACGCTTGCCCTCCCCAGCACTGAAACAATCATCATTATTATATCAGTTACTGCCAGTTCACAAATGTACTCAAGTACTTCAATTCATTTTTATTTATGTGTTGTTTCCAATTTAATAACATCTACAATGGAGAGATCAATTGAATTGGTGCAGGCTGATTTATTAGTCTGGTTGTAAATCATTCACTGAACAGCTATTTATTATTGTGCAGTCCAAACTTCAATTTCCACTTAAAACATTACTTTCCCAGCCCCCTTCTTACTTAACCTAACATACAGCTACTGAGATCATTTACTCTTAAAGGGAAAATATAACACTGTTTATGCAAGTAAACATTTAGACACCAGTAGACATATTTGTAACATTTTTCTGGAAGAAATTATAATATGGCATCTATATTTTTTATGCTTACAATTTTGCTTTGAAACTTGCAGGGTAAAATTAATTGTTTATTGTAATTTTTAGCAGACTTATGGAGTGTGAAAAACAATTTAGCACAAATGCAGTTCACAAAAGTCAATAGGCAGGAGGCCATGGCTTAAGTTCATTGAGTGTGACCACTAGGGAAATAAATCACACTACAAAATGTACAAAAATGTACTCCAACAGGTAAAAAAATTCCTTTGTGATTCCCTAAGGAAATCGGACATTCCCTGGAATAACTCTCCCGTAAATTGTAAAATCCAATTAGATTCTGTAGATCTAGAAATACATCGACCATTTTCTTAGAACAATCTATTAAGTTTGCAAAACCACTTTCTGAGGGACTTTATTTCGCATTTTCACCAACACTATCCGTAAAAAATCCCTTCCATGTGTCAAGGTTAAACTTCTTTTTCTCCAGATGCAAGGAGTGTCCCTTGTCCTTTGTAATGACCTAAAAGTGAATAATTGAGAAGCGAGTTTTCTATATGGATTATTTAAATATTTATAAATGGTTGATCATATCCTCCCTTAAATGCCTCTTCTCAAGGTAGAATAGATCTAAAAATAGTTCAGCTAATCTCCCTTCAAAGCTGAGCTCCTCTATTGCTTTTATCATTTAGTTGCCCTTCTCTACAGTCTCCTCAATTCCACAATGTCCTTTTTGTGAACTGGAGCCCAAAATTGGACTGCATATTCCATATGTGATCTGACCAATGCTTTGTACAAGGGCAGGATAATGTCTCCATCTCTGCAGTCTATTCCTCTTTTAATCCAAGGAAGTACTTTACTAGTTTTAGAGCTAGTATGCAGCTTGGCATATGCTATTATTAAGTCTATGATCTAACGAAACCCTCAGATTGTTTACCCTTTTTGCCTCCCTCAAAAGGTATTTTCCCTAGACAGTATGCAGCATGCATGTTGTTAGCCTCCAGGTGCATAACTTTACATTTATCTATATTAAAGGTAATTTGCCGCTTGACTGCCCAATCAAAGAATAAATCCAGAACAACACATTAATGCAGTGTACACTCACCATAGTGACTCGAAATGACTTTTGCCTGTACTTAAAGCAGAACTAAACTTAAAAGAAAAGTCACCTACCTTATCTTCTGCAGATCACTCGATCCTTCCGGAGCTCTCCTGGATTGGGTCCCACGCAATTCTGTAATTTGCCTTCGTCCTGGCTCAGAGGAAGCACCAGGCGCCACCATCCTCTTTCTTTGTCGCCTGGATTCTGCTTACGCCACCTGATCTTGCACTGCATGAGATCAAGTGATGTAGACACTTTGCATATGTGAGATTGGCAATTTTTTTTCCTATGTAGGAAAAAGCCCCTGCTGAATATGCCCGATATGCCCGTTAGAAGCCTCCTGGGATGAGTGACGTGGGTATCCCAGGAGGCTTTGCGCTCCCATTGTGGTTTTATCGCTGCAGCATTAAGAACAGAAAGAGATGAGCTTTACCTTTTTTTTAAAAAAAAGTTTTTTAAAAAAATAATAGTTTGTACTTTATATAAAAGGGTAATTTACCCTTTTATGTAAAGTAAAACATTTGGTGATAGGTCTTCTTTAAAGGTTTCAAATAATTATTTTACTTACTAAGCAACTAGCAAATATTTTTTAAAGGTTAACATTGGTATTAGTATTGTATATATTTTTATATTTAGTTCATCCTAGTTCCATATAAAAGGATTTAAAGGTCTGCTTACTAAACTGGAAAAAAATAAAATAAATAAAAACAAATAGAAATTGACTAGCTTCATTACATGCCCTTTGCTGGATCATTTTTTGAATATTGCAGTTTTTCCTAAAGTACTAAGTATAAAAATATTACTGTTATTTTTATTTCATATTTTTATATTTTCAAATGCTCAATTAGACAGGTCATTATTGCAAAAAGGGACAGGTATATCCCTTCTTCAATAATGTGCCTTACCTGCCTGAACGCTTTGGGTTTCTGGTGACAAAGCTGAGCTGTGCATACGAAACTGTGCATCTTTGGTTGCCAGGAAAATTCAACAATTCCGGCATTCTTTGCATGTGCCTGGTATGACTTGTGCAGGAGTTATGTAATCCCAACATAGCCAATGAAGATGGGCAAAGGTCATCTCTGGGAGGAAGAAGAGAAAGGAGATGACAATGTCCTGTGATAAAACACAGATAGGTAATTCCCTCCGGTTTAGATCTGTTTTAAGACTAGACATAAAGTAAAACGAGTAACATATTTGTCAATCTGGTTTATCTGATTCTGTATTTTATTTTTGTAGTTTGCCTGAACTAATACATAGGTTATCAATTCAAGCACTGAGTCTGTGTGTAATAATGACCTGCATAAAATATGATGTATGTATTACACTCTATATAATTTATAAGGTGTTCTTTTCTGCACAAAATAGGAATAAAATTTAGGGCTGTTTGTTATATTTTTTTGATATGCAGCTGAGTAACTTTGAATCTCAGGATAAAAGAGGAAAGTTCCCAAAGTGAAATCAAATTTTTACAGAAGAACATCTTTTATCAGCACAAGAAAAGTTTCTCCAAGTGGTGGTAAACAAAAGATCGAAAACCTGGGGCATATTTGAAGAGCAGTGAATTATTGATTCATGCCACATACATTTGCTCTGTCTACTTACCTGCATGTCCACCTTATAAAACCAAAAGTTTAGATCTCAGTAACATCGTCCCCATTCATATGGACAAGGTCACATTCACTTACATTATTCAGAAAACATGCAGAAAATATGAATATGTTAGTATTCTTTCCTGTACGTGGCCCCACCACATAATAACCACAGCAAAAATAATATTTAACAGCAGAGTGCTTACTTTGAAAAAATTCATAGTGGCTCCATCAAGAACTGCGCCATACTCAATCTTGGTTTGCCTTGCCAAGTCATCTGCAGAATCAATGACTGTTTCCATTCTTTCCACTGTCAGGAAAGCAGCAAGGTTGGCAGTGTAGGATGATATTATGATAAGGGTGAAAAACCACCAAATACCACCAATGATCCTTGTTGACAAAGCTTTGGGCATCAGTTCAGACCCTAAAATAGAAGACAGAATTGCATTTTTGCACCTCAACATGGATACAAGAACACTATTTAATCCATTCATGTATTAATTTGAAAACTAACTTTGCAGGTCTGGCATGGAGAGCACCCATGCATCCACTGACTGCTGGAAAATACTTTGGATCTGTGCAGCAGAGCTAGACCTCAATAATGGTGGTAAGCCTACCGGGAGATGCAAATACAACACTATATACTCAGAGCTTTATTATTATTATGTACAAAACATGATTGGGGTGGGGGGTGGAGGGTCACAGTGATGACCTTATCAGTGTGATGCTGTTTCAAAATTGTCCAATCACACGCTGGGAAATGTCCTGGATTAGCAGGCTTTAATGTTTATCAGAAGTATAATCTATAGGAAGGTCATAGATTTATAATGCTCTGTCTGACAGTGGACTTGTTGAACAGAATCTCAAGTATTTTGACAGATGAACCTGTTCACAGATAGAGGTTTATATTGTATATTTAGCCATTTGCTAAGTTCAGCATTATATATATATATATATATATATATATATATATATATATACTTCTTTGTTAACGACTTATCTAGGCAATTATAGGATTATGTGTTAGTCAACTGTGTTAAATTTCTATTTTTTTTGTACTGCCTAATGTAGCACTAAAAGCAATTATTTGAATTAACACATCAGTATTTTAATGTATTTAAAGATCAAAAGAGCTATATCTAAATATGGGCCATTACTTTGACCGAGTGTGTAGTCAACTGAGATTTGCTATTGGCAGCTAGAACAATTTATTGAGCTGTTCGTTGTGCCTGTCATCGACGACTGTCTGGATTCACTGAGCTGTACGTTGTGCCTGTCATTGTCTACCAGTTGGATTCCAGAGTCATATGCCATATTTGTCATTGGCAGCCTGTGACAGGTATTGTGTACATCCTAGCAAATCTAACTGGCAGCAGACCGATGCCCAGGACAGCTTAGGAGAACTGGCTATTTATTGGGGAAGTCTACCATAGGTGCCGAGTCCAAAGCCAATATTTAGGTTGAATTTGACACCAAATCCAAAGCTGATACCAAGCCTACGCTACTGTGTGTTGCTATGCTGTGCCAGTTTTTTACAGTTTGGTTTTAAGTAAATACGACTGGGGCTGTGTTACCATTGGCTCCAGTTATGAAAATTTGACCTTGATACAGTAAACAAATATGACAGTACATCTTTCTGCCTCATATAAATAAATAGACCACGTCTCATAACTACTCAGAAAGGAATGCGGAGCAGAAACAATATACTTATTCACTTACAGATATGATAGCCTTCTTATGTATAAAACCTCTTAGTGCTTTCAATAGAAACCTTACAATTCTATTGATATTGACTTCTACATTGATTCTAGCAGGTTTTGTGAATTCTTTTTATGTGTGCAATTGTTTGAGATACAAAAGACTGTATAGATTTTTTTAAGCGTTTTTAGGCAGCCTAAAACCAATATATTAGAACAGGACTTGAATAACAAAGCAAGCTTTTTTATGAATAGCCTGCTGCAAGTTATATGCTTGGCAAATATAGTAAGCATGTAGTAGTATCCTATTATATTTTTCTAGATTATATAAGTTTAAATACCTTTTGAGCTGAGGCATCTAATTTGCGGTAAATAAAGCCAGGCTATATGGCTACATACAAAAAAATTGGTATATTAAGCCTTTTCTCTTAAATCTGTGTCACTCAACATCCAAATTTTGTGGCCGTGATTTATTAAAGCTCTCCAAGCCTGGAGATGATACACTTTTATCAATGAAGCTGGGTGATCCACCAAACCTGAAACGGTACTGGTTCAGGATTCAAAACATTTGCTAGCAAATAGCAAACGACTTTGAAGAAATCCATTCCAGGTTTGCTGGATCCCCCAGCTTCACTAATGAAAGTGTATTCTCTTTAAGAGCTTTAATAAATCAGGCCCTATGACTATATAAGTTTAAAAAATATTCGGTCTTACTTAAAAAGTTACATTGCAAGAAGAAAAAGTAAGCCATCGTGTAGTACTGCAAGACCAGAAGCAGTGTGTGCATGCATCCATGTATCATTGTGACCCTGTACAGGGGCAACCTATTAAAAAAGCAAAGCTTTGTAAAACAATTAAATACTCTGATAAGATTATTTACATGGTGCTTTATGTGTATTTTAACACTGCAGGAGTTAAAATGATTTTATGTCATGTACCCTGTATCATAGGGTTTATAGATAAAAGGAAAAAAAAAGGAATTTAGCAGGGTCTAACCTATTCATGACTAAGGTGAAGAGGTCTTCTAAGACTTGTAAGATGTCTGATTAAGACTGATTTTACCTAGAGCAATACTGCCAATGGAAAACTTTGTTGTTGAGTCCACTTCCCAGTGCTGTCTAAACAGTTTAAGTAGTATTAAATACCCAGTGGAGATTTTTTTTTTCATTTTATTGCTACATTACAATACATAATTGCCTGGTCTTTTGTCAGTATGTAGCCCTAAGATTATTATTTTCTTTCTTCAAATTCCCATACCTTATTATCTGCTTCTCTGCCCAGGGACAGAATGTTACTACTTTTATGGAAGAAGTTGTGTAGTGACTTCAATAGAAGGAATTCAATACTGCATTTGTACGTAGCCACAAAGAGTTGGCAATCCAAGTTATAGGGCCTGAATTAATAAAGCTCTCCAAGACTAAAGAAAATACACTTTCATCAGTGAGCTGGGTGATCTAGCCAATGTGAAATGGATCTGGTCCAGATTTCTAAACGACCTTGAAGATATCCATTCCAGGTTTGCTGGATCATCCAATTTCACTGAGGAAAGTGTATCTTCTCCAGCCTTGGAGAGTTTTGATAAATCAAGGCCATAGTCTCAGGCATGTGGGTGGCTAAATTGAGGCAACAGAAAGACCCTTTGATTCCTTCGATAACAAAGACCTAGATATTCATGCCAGATTCTAAAACCACTTGAATATGACAACTATCTGCCAGCAGTTAATTAATAAACTTTATTGTTACATTTAGTGAGTTAGGTAAATGTTTCCCGTGTCCTGCTGTTACAGTCACAGGAGGACAATGTTGTAGATGTTGAGATATTCTGAAACCACTGTTTGTATTTTATTTGCAGTTGTATGAAATCTTCTTTTCTATAATCTCAGGAGGTGACCTTGTGTTGATTGCACTGATGAAGTGACCTCCTCCTGTCGCAAACACTAAGCTCTCACGGATCAAAGAAAGTGTCATTAATACAATGTCACTCCTTCACATATAGATAGAATAAGTCACTTTGCAAACAGAACTGCAGGCTACGGCTCACACTGCATCAAAGATAAAAGGTATAAAACTTTTATGTGGTGAAGTGCACTCTGAAGAAAGATTTCTAAGGCCTGAAGAACCAAGTATAAAGTATTGATAAACTGCTATGTGATGAGCATCCCATTGCACTCATCCGAATTCAGCCTCCCAGCTCGTAATTAGGGGTAAGAATTTTAGATGTCACAAATGGCTTTTCCTAGTAGGAATGCACTACAATATTACCTTTATTGAATAAATTCATGAGGAGCATCACAAAAGGTTACATACTGTGATGGCATTTCAAACATACAGCAAATGATACTAATTTTCATTATGTCTGTGTACCAGGGAACATTTTGCTTGCAGACTAACAGAAAATATAATAGTCTAAATTTATAAATCACACTGTGCTGTTTAGCTTCTTTGAAAAGCCAACATATTAGTACCTAGTAAATAATAAAACAATCAAGTTAGCTGTATTTCAGACTTATGCTGCTTAACAGGCAGAACTGGAAAATGAAGCATTTAAAGTGTTGGGTCATTGTTAAAAATTTATTTATTTTTTATTTTAAAACTATACAGAACAAAAAAAAAAAGATGTAGAGGACTTTTAGGCATTAAAACTTGATAGCGTGACTTAATGATATAGCAGCCTGAACTTCTGCTGCTGATTTTATTGCAGGACCACACTGCTCTTCATCTGGAATTCCCATATATATCTAAGACTACACTGCTCTGCATCTGGAATTTTCATATTCAAGTCTCCCTTTACAATTGATATTCCTAGACGATTTATCTGAAGGCTCTGATGCCCAGTTCCCTACCCTACTACCTCAGACCCCCAAATACTGACCTTCCATTGTGGGCCATCTCTTGCATGACAGACTGACCTTATCGTCACGCTGTCAAGTCTCAACACTCCCCTGAGGAAGCGACACAGCGAAACGCGTCTGGTAAAGAGACAACTGTGTTATCTAAAATACTCATCCCTATAATTGTTACTCCAACCCACCATGTATCTTCTGCTATGTCTATTTGCAGCTAGATTTTGTCTAGAATGACCTTTGAATGTTGATCAATTCCAGTAAAATTCACGGTTTTATTGCCTAATAGCCTTCTACCTCTTTCTTTTTTGTTCTGTATACATTGACCATGACAGGGCTTGGCAAATTATAGTTTGATTATTAGTTTTTTAAAACTAACATTATTTATTAGTTTAGTTTACCAATTAGTAGATCTTGGCAATACCTAATGAAATTTAAAGAAAAGTCTGAAGTTACAAAACTAGGGAACTTTGCTTAAAACACAAGCAAAATATAACAAAGAATTACTGCCAGACATGAATATATGAGTATTGACTGGTAAAACCAGATATCTAATCTCAGATATTTATAATTGATTTTATGCATGTCACCTGTCAGTATAGTATAGATTGGTATAAAAGAAAAACAGGTTGATCCATTCACATGTAACAAAGTTATAGTCTTGGGTGCTAGGTAATTAAATAAAAATAACAAAGTACAGAAAGGGGAGTGCAACATTTCTTCCTGGACAAAGATGGGCTGTATCTCACTGAATCACTAGTCACACCACATATTTTACACAATGATCCATACCTTTTTTTCAGAATTAACTATTTATAAAATTGGGAATCAAACATTCCTTCAAACATTCCCTGGTTGGAATCTTCTAGGTCAGTGTGTTTCTCTGACAGTAATTGATTCCCACCAGGGAATGTCAGATTCCCTGACTATAAATAAATATATATATATATATATATATATGTGTGTGTGTACATATGCATGCGTTCTTTGTTTAACACATAAATATTTTATAAAAATATTTTGCAGACCACTACAAGTTATCTAAATTGACATCGCTATAGAACTTTCCTACCTTCGGGCTCACCCTGTCCAACCAAAGTCTGAAAAGCTGCTGTCCAAAAAGGGATGAGTCATTGTGCTGACTTGTGTGGGTACATATTAGTTTGAGCTATTCAGTTCTATAAAAGCTTTTTACATTAAATAAAAGAAGAATAAAGGCCCAGTGGCTGTCTGAATAGATTTAACACTATTTATATGCATTTTTAGAACATTTACCTGAAAATTAAACTTTTCATTTTTTTACTGTAATAAAGAAAGAAAATATGTAAAGTGCTAACCCACCATTTCTTGTTACACATGCACACATAGCTTTGTAGGCATTCCAAAACAATTATTATAAAATAATAATAGAATGTCACCAATTATGCATAGCTATAAACATGCATACAGGAAACAAGGTGAACTGGTAAAAGGGGTAATCAACAGCTGTGGGTCAAAACTAAGTAGATGCTGAGATGTGAATAATAAAATGCCACTAATTATTCTACCGAGACAAAGCATAAGATGCCTGAAATTTCACAATACTTTCCATTTTTGAAAATCAATGTGACAATGTCATTGTAGAGGTATTTTGGAGTACATATAAGCTGCTTTCATATCATGGGCAGAGAACTGGAAAAAAATCCCGTTCAGATCGGGTAAGAAGAAATACTGCATTTTATTTTAATGGTAAGTAATACCTTTATAACAATGAATTCCAGGAGCTAGATTAGTGAATTAAAAGAAGTGTTCTCTGGTTCAAGGTAGGAAAATAAATTGTCTTGTTCATTTCAAATTGTCCATATCTGATTAAAATGATGATGCAGGTCTGGCAGTCGGCACTCAGTATTAAACGGGCAATTGTTTTAATTACTATTACTGCCAATAAATGACCTGCCCATGCATAACCATCCTTGAAGTCTATGTAAACCTAAAATCCATTTTCCTCTATGTTTGGCATCAGGCCTAGTGTATTCAGTTTTCTTAAACAAATGTTTTATTTTACCTGGAAATCTGGCCAGTACGAAAGCTTCTTATTATAGACTAACAATCACTGCGACTTCCTAGTAATTAGCAGAGCCTTTTAAACCTGATAAATCAGCTGCTTATTGTTTTCTTTTGCAAAGAATATTTTGTGATTACATACACTTCGAGGAACTCATCAATATGAGGTGAGAAAAACTAAATAATGGTGAGCCAATGATGGCAAGCTGCTGTCATCTTACATTGATTACCTCTGGCCCTTCAGTCCCTTCCAAGTCCTAACTCTTCTTTTTATCAAGAATATTCTCTCTTATCAACAGAGAGTGGTACTGAGAGCTCCGTGGTACTCTGAAGAACCCACTCCTACTTTTTGCTAGGACAACAGGATCTGCATGTGTGTACAACCTTGTACAACCTCCAATCCCGCACGGCAGTCCGATCTATCCGGGGGTGTCTTGCATCAGGTCCCGCGTCATCCCAGCATTGGTCCCAGAGCTGGTGCTCTGGACGCCTCCATCTTTGCATCTTTTGCCGGGTTCTTCATCCTATGTCACCTGACCCAGGAGCAAGATCGGATGACATAGGATGGGAAACAAATTTGCCGATCTCACTGCGCATGCGTGAGATCGGCAAATTTTTCTCTTTGCTCGAAAAGGCTCCTCAAGCATTCACAGAAGGAGCACCCAGAAGCCTCCTGGGATGCGTGATGTAGGTATCCTGGGAGGCTCTGTCCTAAATTAGGGGGCAGTGCTGCACCTTTTTTTTTTAAGGTTGTTGCATGTTAAACAGAACAACAGAATTTTTACTTTACATAAAAGGGTTGTCTACCCTATTATGTAAAGTGAAATTTCTGAGCTTAGGTACGCTTTAAGCATGGTGAAAAAAACAAAAACATGGCAGCATGCAACATAGCTAAAAAATCAAAGCACCAGTCTTCAAGTGAGTAAAGTAGTTTTTACCTTTACCTTCCATCTGCTGGGAAAGTATGGATGATTTAATGACCTCTGCAGGTTTGCTAACTGAAAAAATTAGAGGGCAGCATCAGCTTTTAAAAATGTCTGTTCCAGTTTTAATTGACAGTTAATGATAAAAGATATGCGAGCTACATCTGTAAACTAAAAAGAACTATAGAACACCTCTGTCTTTCCCCGATACCATACGATACGATAGGGAAGTTATGTAATTTACAGAGAGATATAGGAAAGACTGATAAGAGAGGGAAGTAGCACACTAATGTCGAATTGACTAATGTGAGTTATAACACTATAACACAAATCTTTGGTGTAAAATATTCTAAATGTCTACCTGTCCAGTCATTGTAAAATATAGACATTATATGTAAAAGCATTGGAAAAAAAAGCAGTAGCCCATAGCAACCCATCAGCATTAATGATCAGTGGATTGGCTGAGCTCCCAGTGGATGCTACTTGGAAAGTATTATTAAATATTCCCTATAGCCTCTTCCCATTAAAATATGTCTTTATTAACATAAAACATTATCGCTAAATAAAACTAGCTACTAAAACCACATTCTTGCTGAGCACTCTGTGATCACACAGTAAAGAAGATATTCTGGGGTTGCCCATAAAGGAAAATAAAATAGATAATGCCTATAGGAATCAGAACAATTTCCATCCATATTGTAAAACTAGAACAAAAAAAAGTAAATTGACACAGTGAATTTGATTGCCTAACTTTTGCCTTTCTCCTTTCCTTCACTCTTTTCCATTCATGAAAAAAATGTTCATTAGAACTCACTGTTTTATCATTTGCATTGAATTAACTATTGAAGGTTTTGGTGTTATTTGAATGTTAGACCTTGTGTTAGATTGAAAAGAGAAACATGACTGAGTACAGACAGATGAAAAGAAACTTGGAATCCATATGATTGGTCTCAGGAATGTGAACTTCAGCCGTTAAAATTAAATCAAGGCGAATATTCTAAAAGCTGAAATGCAGCAACTTAAGGACAGTGGAAAAAAAAGCTTGTAAAACCCATTAAAACCAGACCAGAGATATAATGAAGTGACATTTACTCTACGTTCAATCCTTCCACCCATGCCAGTTGGATATTAGAAGTCAAGCCTGTTTGACAATTACCCTCAGGCTCCTTCCATCTCATGGTAGGTTTAAGTAGAAATATGATTTCTTATTTAACACGTTACTTTTTTTCCCCTCTGTCTTTCTTGCCCTGACACTAGGAAATAATGTTCAGAAGACCGGGAGTAAGAAAATGACTGAATAATGGTTATTCATGAACAAATGACATCTCTAGGGACAGGATGAAATCTTTTGCTTGCTAGGTTATACAAATTCATAATCCAACTGATATACTGCATATATCTTTACTAATTGAATGAACCTTTTTCCTCTGTCCAAATGCTCTGAATTTCTAGGCTGTCATTCTGGACAAAATAATAGAATGTGTCTGACAGTAACTACAATTAGCATTCTGAAAATATCACTCCTAGATATTCTTAGTGTAACACAACAATAACTATGTTCAGTAACAAGCATTTCATTCATCTAATGTTATACAACAGTAAACATAGGCATTCAGTAACAAAACATGTATACTGTATAAATAAATATATATATGAAAATATATATGAAAAATCCAATGCCGTGCTTGACTGTCACAGTATATCTTACATGATTCAATAAAGCAGTGCAGTACTACAATATTGATGATAAAAATAACTTACCATGAATTATTTTCACAAAAAATAACTATTTAAATATTCTAATAATTTTTAAAACCTCCAACATGATACAATGCTTAATTATTCATTAAGCCTTCACACTAGGGGAGGGCAAACTTTTTGGCTCAGAGGCCACCATGAGTTTTAAAATTTGACACAAGGCCAAGCCAGTATCAAATGGATGGAGAGTATTTGTATGAAGTGATATAAATGACATGTAAAAGCAGGCTGGATTAAAAAGCTCATCAGGCCTGTTTTACACCATAAGTATTTTTTTCACCACCAAATAAACAATATTGTTGCTTTGCCCTACACCTGAGCCGTTGCCTTACATACCAATCAGAATGCCAAACCCTAAGTCAACTGTGCTCACTTCAAAATACTAACGTACCAAGGTTAAACATCAAAGTCTTTTTTTTAATACACCACAACAAAATCAAGGCCAGCTTCAGAGCAGGGGTTAAATGAAATATGGCTCCAGGGCAGAAATCAACATGATTAGGTCCCGTGAATGTTCAAAAATCATTGATAGCACAGTAGTACAGCTTGACTATCACAAATCCGGCAACCTCAGGACCTGAGCTGCGCCGGATTTTAGAAAATCACGTATTTTTTTAAATACTTACCTCCACACACAGACGAGCCTTCCTCTCGCAGCACCCGCGGACATCCGGCACAGTTCCAGGCAGCAGGGACGTGTCAAATTCATGCCGGGAAACTGAAGTAAACAGAATATCGATGGCCGATGGTACTTACATGCATACATAGACATAATAATAAATGTCCTCTTTTGAAGAGGAACCCTAAATCATTGAAAGCCCTGAGCAATACCCAGGACTGGCCTTCCCACTACCAAAAACCCAAGCTCACTAACTGATCATCCTGCTACACCTGTAACCCAGAGCAGTTACACTGTATATTAAAGAAAAGAAAATCACAAACCCAACTTTTATTTTGCCTTTTAGTATGATAACAGGAAAGGGTTCAGCTGAAAGAAGTAACAACAATGTCTTGCTGTTGATATGGGCAGTTCATAGGCACATTTTTTGGGAGAATGGATGTGGAAGATCCAGAGACAGGATAGGACGTGCAGTTATTGACCCGTATGCTTTTTATTATTTCTTTTTATATTAGAACACAAGGGGCTTTCCTTCAAACCAGATCAGTTTTGTGTAATGAAATTGTTATATCATTTGAAATACTTGTGTTCATGAAAACATAATTAATTTGTAATAAGAGCAATTTGCTTAATTTGTTAGGAGTAGGGATATATTATTGCATAGATTTAATATAAATCTGCCAAGCTACTATTTACATTGAGCATATAATTAAAATACATAATTAGAAGCTATTTTAAGTCAAAACTGCATGTAAAAAGAAGAAAAGAATATTCTTATGTAAAGACAGCTTTACATGCAAATTTCTACGTGTAAAATTTAGGAGTGGATCTTTCCTTTTTACCTCCCTCAAGCTATCTTATTGAAATGTTATTTAGGCTGACAATACCAGTAAGATTAGGTTCTGTGTGAATGGGAAGCATCTAATGTGGAATATTTTTTAAACAACTGTCAGTAAAACCATTGGACAGGAACTTCCTCTGATCAGGATGATCAGGACGATCAGAATAGCTATGTGTAGCTCCATCAACAACCTTTTAGAGTGGTGTTCCTTAACCAGGGTTCTATGGAACTGTAGGGTTCCTTCAGAGGTTGCTTGGGATTCCTTCAACAACGAGCAGTTTGTGACTCTCATATCAGTTTAACCAACACCAACAAGCTTTTTGGCTTTCCATAAGGATGGCATCCTTCCCACTGATCACCGCACTCATCCACAGTGAGTTGTGGATATAGTAAATATAGTAAGGGTTCTTTGAAGACCTGAACGGTATTTCAAGGGTTCCCCCATTTTAAAAAGTTAGAGAAACACTGCTTTAGAGTAACAGCACATGAGCATTAGGGACATCATATATTCATATTATTTAATGCTCAGTTCTATATCACTCCAGCACTGTCTAGCAGGGTGCTAGAGAAACCTAGATAACCATTAGAAAAGAGGTCACTTACATTTATTTAAGACATTTACAAAATGTCTGTTTAGCATTTCAAAAGGAAAAATATATTCTTTAGATGCACTTTAACTCTTTTTTTTTAGTCTATTAGCTCAAATAATCTATACAAGGTCCATGACTCACCCATATTCCCCCTTGATCAAAACCAGCATATGTACTGAAAAAAATATCTGAAGAGTGGCATAAGGAAGACTGAAATCTTCCTGGTAATGAGATCCTGTAGAACAGTTATCATTCAAAATCTCCTGAAAAGATACTTCAGGCTGCAGACACTGGTAAAATCAACAAAAATCCATACTTGGAAAACTGTGCAATTAACTGCTCCCTGGTGCTCCTTGGTAACAAACTGTTGCTTTTGCCCTGTGCAGTTCTCCCTCCAGAGCAGGAAAATCAAACTTGTGGCCAAAAGCAACTTGTCCCTTTCTGGAACCATGCCTTGACCTACCACAACCGCAAATGCATGTCCCCAATGGCTCCTATTCAGCCTGTGATGGAATGTTGTGGTCAACCACAAATCTGTTATGGCCCTTAAAGTACTGTAAATTCTCCAGATCCTGCTGGAAGGAAAATAATGTCACGCCACTGAGGCATTGTGGCTAATAGCTTAGGAAATATATATTGTCTAACTTACAACCCCCCCCCCAAAGACACACATTTTTTTAAATGTTTACTTTGCATTTCAGAAAAGATCAAAGGGAGGAAAGATAAAAAAATGGACCTTGCACTTTAGTTGCAGGGACCGTTGTAATGCTTTTCTTTTTCTTCTTTTTTTTTTTTTTTGTTTCTATGAAACTACTTAGTACCTGCCAGTAAAAACATTTTTAAGCTGTCATTTGGGACAAAATTCTCCAAGGAAGGACCACTAAATTTTACCCCGCTAACAAGTTGAAATAAGGAGTTATTCCTAAAGGTAATGTATCCTACAAGCTGTGAATGCAAATAGCAAGCAGCTATTTTGGTCTAATGTTTTGTACTCTTAAGGGATTAGAAGCCTACGATGCAGTGGCACAGCTAGAAGCCTCAGAGTCTTATTTATAAGCAAGTATGAAATCCATCCTCTTGCATGCAATTTAATGGCCCCTGAGTTGTCTTTAAGTGGCATTGACCTACAATAATAACGTCTACTGCACCCCTGGTGCATACTTCAAAGCAGTGTTTCCGTATGACAATAGGCTAATCTACCATACACCGTTTACAAGAACACAGCTTTGGGACTTCATAGCAGGAAAGTGCTTTTCCTCACAAATACAGTACATGCCCTGGTTTAACATGTCACTGACTGAAATGAATATGGGGCTACTAATAAAAGTGTGTAAATGAACTGTAACATCAGCATTAGCCATATAACTGTACTCCACTTCTTTTACTATTCATTTTTCAGTAGTTATGCAATTTCAGCAGCCTTTGTATTTTAATCTACTTAATGCTTTAATGTGAAGTTTGCATTTAAAGTTTCCCTTTTGTATTTTTTTTAATATTCCTAAGTCTAAGATGTCTAGGTTTGTTGTGGTAAGTTTACTTTACCCTTTTCGGGCTCTCAATCTGTTTATTACCATATGATAATACGCAGCCCTATTTTAAATTGTGATTTGTACAACTGCTGGTTTTGCTGTCACTGCTTGTTTGGTGTCATTGACAGTTTCATACTAATGGACCAGAGTGGTTGCCAACCATCTGATCACTATATCAATTATTACAAATTGATCACATGTAGGCTGGAAGTTTCATTAACAAAATTAGCCTGCAGATGAACACTGATGCCTTCAGGCTGCAGTGGAATCTGCATTGCTATCTATTTATTTTTTTGACTGTCAGATACACTAAAATATATAATAACAAGTTTAAAAAAAAAACACCAAAAGTTCAGTAAAGAGACCAATAATTGGTGGTATTTGTGTTTTACAAAAGCTTTAGAGTTAGACAGAGCATCAACAGTAGATGTGCCAAGTATATGCATTTGTAAGTTAAAAAACTTCAGAGCAATACTACAGTTTGCCATGAAATATATAATCTAGGACAAGACCTTCTAGAACAAAGCATTGTGAACTGATGAATAAAAAGGTAAGTTTTTTTTGTAAATAGTAGGAAATATATTTGACACAAACCAAAGACAGCATTTCAGAAGGGAAAAATCTGACCAACTTTGAAGCATGATGATGGTGATGTTTGGTATGGGTTGCTTTGCTGCCTTACAATTTGGCCAGGTTGCATGCATGTAGTCTACAGTGATTTTTGCATTATATCAAGGTGTGCTTGATGAGAATGTCGGTCATCAGTCCAAGATAAATTTAAAGTGGAACTTGTCTTTTAATAATAGTTTCAAGCAAATTAACCAAGAAATAGTTTAAAGAAGAAATGAGGAGTTATCGATTGACCTAATCTCATTAAAAACGTATTTTAACCTGAAGAATTTTGCAGGGAAAAGTCATCAAAAATGTCTCAATGTCAAGGACAGGTGAAAAGTTGAGGATAGTTTAGCCTATGATAAGTATTTTCTTTAATAGGGTGCAACACCAGATTATGAGTCTAAGAGTGTACATACTTTTTGCTAAGTACACTATTACATTTATTGATATTTTTGTTGAATAAAAAATTGGAAAAGACAAATTGTTCTTGTGTTATTATTATGACACCCTTTATCTGTTTGAATGAAGATCTAATGTTTTCCTGTTAAAAAGTCAATTATTTCCACGGGGTGAACATTTTTTTTCACATGACTGTATAACTTCTTACAAAATATAAAAAATATTTGCATATGAAAATTAGTCATATAGTTATAGTCAAGGTAATGGATAGTGTTGATGTTCGAATTCGGGTTGTCCCTATATTCGACCCGAATATGGCTGTTCGAATTCGGATAGACTCGACCCGAAAAACGCGGTATTCGACAGCAAAAATTCGGGAAAAAAAAAGTTTAAAAAAAAAATAAAAATTATTCTTAAATGAATTTATTTGTATGTGTTTTTATTTTAACTCGTTCTTTTTTTATTTTTTACAGGATATCCGACAATGACATTATGAATCATAATGTCATTGTGGGATTCCCGTACCGTGGGAACTTTGCGGTTACAGCTAATTGGAAGCAGGTGCCTTCAATTAGCTGTAACCGCAAGCAATAACAGGTCAATAGAGGTTGAATGGAGATAAGTATCTCCATTCATTACCTCTACTGCTCTGTGATTGGCTGAGAAATAGGAAACCCTATTGACAGCTCAAGCATCATCAGGGTTTCCCTTTCCTCAGCCAATCAGGGAGTAGAGCAATCAGCGGAGCTTTACTATGCTGATAGCTCTGCTCCCCTGATCGCTCCCACAGCCCTAGAGGAGCTGTGACATGTATTACACATACAGAACATGTCACCTCCTCCTCTAGGGCTGAAGGAGCGATCAGGGGAGCAGAGCTGTCAGCATAGTTAATCTCCGCTGATTGCTCTGCTCCCTGAGGAAAGGGAAAACCTGATGACAGCAAAGGCATCATCAGGATTTCCCTTTCCTCAGCCAATCAGGGGAGCAGAGCTGTCAGCATAGTAAAGTTCTGCTGATTGCTCTATCTTTTTATAATGTATCTCTTTATGTATCCTTTTACAGTGTATCTTTTTATGTATCCACCCGAATTTTTTTGCTCTATTCGAGCGAATAGCTGCCGAATCGAATAGTGAGCTATTCCACCAACACTAGTAATGGATGCATGCTGCATGGGGATCTAGGCATCACTAGCTTGTGGTCTATAAAGAAATAAAAAATCATTAAGTTATGTTGATTCCTAGTATAGTTCGAAACTCCTCACACATTGAATCTTAACCGATATTCCTTTTCATCAATAACATATGCTATAGGGCTTTAATTTGAAGCACTTGTCCCTTAAAATTGTGTTTTGTCACTTAAATGTTTTCTTTCCATCTTTTTTCTTTATAAATGAAATTTCTTGAGCCCAATTTAGTGGGCACATGGAAACTGAATATACCACAATAATTCTGCCCAGGGAAGAAAGCAGTCTTAAGAAAACTGAAGCAAAGCAAACATTACAAGACTTTTCCGAAAACTCCATAAATTGTGAAATGTCCATAGATAATTTTAAAAGGGGTTAAATTTTTTATCTAGCAACAAAATTATCTTTATTGTTTTAATAGTATTTCTACTGTTGCTTTTAATATTATTTAATATAATATATAATAACATTTACATACAAAGTCGCGTATAAGCCGACTTTTTCAGCACCCAAAATGTGCTGAAAAAGTCACCTTCGGCTTATAAACCAGTCAAGCTCCCCAGGATGGTGACCCAATGCTGTGACAAACCCTTCTTCGGCCCCTCCTAACGAGGATTGCCGTTGAATTACCCTGCCTTGCCGGGACCCGCAACAGCGTGACTGTAGCCCGGGACTAGCGACAGCGTGACACCACTGCAGGGCAGAACAATACCGAGTGTGCCGTGTACTGTCCTGTGGGAAGCTGTAGAAAGGCTGGAACAGAGTAGGGCCTGGTCTGGAGTTTCAGCGCAAACTTAGTATGTGCAGAGAAGGCAGTGTGGAGTGTGATCATCCCAGCAGGTGAGAGTACCGTATCATCCTATAGTAGAGGGTCAGGGGGTCTGCATATAGAATTTTTACATTTCTTACATTTAATAAATGTACTGATGCCTCAATTCATGTAATTTTATTGGTATTTATTTTGAATATTGAAAATGTCCCCGCCTATACGCGGATCGACTTATACACAAGTATATACGGTACATACACATTGTTGTGGTAGGCTAAAAGAAAGTGAGCTTTGCATTTAAAAGTTTAAATATTAAGTAAAAACAGAAGAAAACATAAAAATGTATAGTCATCGTTTCAACAGTCACCTGCAGTGTCTTATCCTAAAATAAAAGAACCCTAAAAAATCTGAGAAACCTAAAAAATCACAAAAAGACAGTGCAGAGATTATATTGTCATCAGGAAGTTTCATGATCTCCTTCTCCTAGACACTGCAATAAGGATAGTCCCATATATTGTGGAAGCAGCATTATGCAATTACAGGAGATCAACACACTTCAGCTGTTTTACCTTTTGTGAAATATTCTATAAAGTTATTACATATAAGTTGTTAACATTCTATATTCGATATTTTAATTACAATACATTATTCAATGGACCCATCTGAAATCAACTGCATCAGTCCTATATACTTGTTATAACTTGTATTGCCTTAAAGTAGACCTTTACACAAGGTAAATGATTATTTTTTTTCAATATTGAATGTTATGTATGGAAATCTATTTATTATTGTTAAAAGGGGCATTTTTTGTAACAAGAAGCCCTAAGGAGAGTGTTGTATTGGTCATGTGATCACTGCTATAGGGCTTAGAGGGGTCACATTATGGTACAAAAGTACCTGTGATTCTCCAAATTGGCAGAGACTATATAAACTCTAACTACTACAAGAAGCCCTAAAACTTTTTAGAGACAGGCAGACTGTGCAATATATATATTTTTTTGCTACATTTTGGAATACAGCTGCAAGTTGTTTTGAATACTCAGTAGGTCCATTTCTTGTTTTTGTCAAAATTTAGAAGCATTGATTGTAAAGGTATGTTTATTTTTTTTTTACCATCAATAAATTGTTCTATATCACAATTACAAATCTCTCGGAAAGGAGAAAACAAAATGTCCAGGTATACCTTGAAGGGTATTATTCGGATTTAATAGGAAATCCAGTATTTAGTAAAATATGACTGTATAGGACTGCATCCTGAGCCACCTAATGCATCTCCATTAACGTTGATCAAAATTTAGCAATGAATACAAGACATGACTAGAAAAGTGCCATGTATTGTTAATAAATCAAGGCAAGCATTCCACTTTCTAAAAAAAGGCAGTAATGGGAGCAGAGTGACAGTGATTGAAAAGGCCATTCAGTTTCCCATATTATAAAAAACCTAGACTTATAAATTGTAAAAAACCAGCATCCCCTTACAGGCATCCACTGTGCCGCATAACCTGGATTTATGCTTATTCCATAAATATGGATTAGAGATTAGACCAGCTACAAATCCATTATAGATAAGATCAGACGGAATAGGAGAGTGTAAGTGTTATGTAAGTTGGAGATTAAATGAAATAGGGCTTTAGAGAGGTTGGCAGGTATGTAGGAAAACAAGGCTTGTTTATAATATTCAAGCAGAGGAGACACAATAAGGGTTTTAATTCAAACTACTTTTGAGTTGAACACCTGCTCTTTTAGTAAAGGATTCTGTTATATACTGGAGGACTCGGTAATGCATTTTTCCTACTTGAGAATTAGTTTACATCCATCTATGATTATTAGCCATACATATTTTTGCATTAGGAATGACAAAAAGAATTAAAGCTAAATTCAGGTTTGTGAAGATGAAAGAAGTAAACAAGAACTGTTTTTTTGGGTCAGATAATTTTAGTAAATATTCACACAGCTTTTTAGTGAAAATTCTTAATTCCTTAAGTAAATCAGTCCAAATGTGTTCACACACACAGACTATTCCCTTTAAGGTTTCAGAAGCCTTGTGGAATAAGACGATGGTAAAGTGTACATGTACACATTGTACAGTGCACCTTTATGTACTATAGTATGGTGGAAAAGGGCTTTTGTGAAATGCAATGCAAGAGTTGTGCTGCAATACTGGACTTGTTAGCTTGTTGGATTTGTTTACATCTGAGTTGGCACATCTATAAACCAAAAAAAGAATCTTCCAAATCACAGAATTAAAAATGCACTCCTAAAACTTTCTGATGGCAACAGTAGGTTAGTGGCCCTTTTCAGCAAAGATATATTTTAAATGACTGCCATCTTTATTCCTTTTCAGGTCAGGGGGTGGGTCTGAGGCAGTCCTGAAATAAATAATGAGTCTAATGAGCCATAACTACAGTTATGAAATGGGGATTCAGTCTTACAAATGTTGTTCCTTGATGGAGAAGATAAGGCATTGTTGAGTTTTTTTTTATTGTTTATTTTTTACATTTGATTCTAATAAATAGTTCTTTTCAAAAATATGTTTTATATGTTTTTCATCAAACAAGAAGAGAACTTAACTTCATAACTTTTTCATTTGATAAAATGACATTGTTTCAGTCAAGTTCATAAAAAATGTTGATCTATCGCTTCTTGAAAGTAGAAAATATGAAACACAATTCATTCAAAAATATACATTTATCCAGCTGGACTGCTTATGTGCTGTAATCAGTTCTTTCTAATTTATTAAATCATTGGAAACAGTTCTATGTATAATTCACTAAATTGTATGATGCATTATTTTTTCTAAAAGTTCCTTACTTTAGTGTTGAGGACTTTCTGGAAATACATGTTTTCCAGAACTGCAACAGCATGGATACATATATTGAATAAAACTAAATACTTTACATGTGAACAGGCACTATTAATGGTCTAGAGGGCCTGTTTCGAAAAGACTGTAAAACATACAAAGGCTGAACTGACTATGGTGTGCTTCAAGTTATGTTTGGAAAGCTATATTTGTGTCATCTACTGTTATAACCTTTTTTCACACTACGTTACCTTGCAATGACAAACAGGACACAGCTCACTCCCAGGTAGGCAAGAAGGATGTACATCCAGATGTCAGGAGACAGAGGATTCAAGAAGGAGAAGACACTAGGACTGGTACCATTAGCCTTTCTGTACAGGATGCTAATTCCAAGGGTCATAAATGGTTTTGAAAAATCAATGACCTTCTCTCGTATGTGAGTGATGGTGAGAGGAGCAACCGCCAAGTCAGCTTTCTGGAAAAGAAATAAACAGAAAAAGGGATAATAAATGCAGAAAATGTAGAACTTATATCCAGTTTGTTCCATTAATATTTCAAAAAACATCCACCCCCTTCTTAAATCCCATGTACAACCCACCCTGTGCAAGATAGTGCTCAAACACACGTCTGCTACTAATCTCCAATAATTGTATATGTGTGTTTTTAAAAATAATTTTTCATTGATAGCCAAATGGTATGTTAATGTGCAACAAAATATCTCTAGTCCAATGGTAATTTCACAGCTGATTTGCACACAAATTTGCCTACATGAAAACAGCATAGATCACCATTTGTTTTTCAAAAATCATAAACAAATCATAGAGAAAAAGACATCATAATAGAACATGTCACAGTGTATATATCTCATATATCCATATTTTAATTTTACCTTTACAAAGCACTTACAGTAATGTATAGACAAGGCAAGTGCATTTGAAGTAGAGTTCACAGCAAAGTGCCAGTTACTGTTGAAAGTCACTTCATCAAAACTGTGCTTTAGAAAGTAGGTTGCAGCTCTCATGGGGGGCTTGTAATAAAATCATGTTGATTTTATATGTGGATCTAACATGAAAAATGTCTAAAGAGAGATCACTAATACTTGTCTTGTGGTGTCATTAAACAAGGTCAAATCACTGCATCTTCATATCAGTTGCTCTGTGATCTGGTTTTAAAGATTTTTTCTGCATGTTTCTTACAAATAAAACTCCATAAACCAAGGAAAAATGAACATGCTTTTAAAATTTTGACACATTTACAGGGACTCTAAACTTGAAATACAAGTTGCTCCAAAACGAATAGCACTATGGCAGCTCAGTAATTCTCTCTTACGTTTTGATGGAATTAATCTGAATGTAGTTAGAAAAGACTGAAAAGCTAGCTTGCTACTGGAGATGGCAGAGAAATCTTTACCACCTGGTCTGAGAAAATGGTAAATGGGTACTATGGACTCCTTTATCCATTTTCAACACTGCAAATGTGAAAGCAAAAAATGTATTCATTTGATAAAAGCAATACTACCTGCCCTCCACTTTGTTACAATAAATGTAAAATAATCTTTTAAAAGAATTTTAAAAGCATTTTACAAATTTTATTGCAATTTATAGAGCATTTATCATTGCTGATCCACTCTTCCCTGTAGGCTTTTTTCACCAACATCACGTTGCCTCGAATTGATACATGTGGCTTTGTTAGATTGAGAATTCCCCACTGATGAAATGTTAGTGATGATTAAACATCTTAAATTGACAAGTGTCCCTGGTCCAGATAGATTCTCTAATCGATACTTTAAAAGAAATAACTAAGCCCTAGAGCCTCATCCAGTAATTTTCTTTAACTTCTTATGAAAGGGTAAGGTTCTCCTTTTCAAGAAAAACAAAGCTGTTCTACTCCAACCAAGAAATTACAATACTGATATCTCTGATTACCGACTAATCTCTCTGATAAACTGTGACCTCAAAATAGTGACAAAAATTCTAGCTATCCGGTTAAATTCTTTTTTTGGCCATGTGGGACCATGTAGGGGTCCTTCAGAACAAGGGGGGTTCCAGCCCAAACACTTAAAGTGATTGACCTTATTTTGGCAGTAAAATTCAGTTGGGATTGTAGCTAGCGCAGAACTGGATGCTCCTTTCCATTCACCTTCTTAAATTGTCCCTCTTGGAAATATCTGTTTTATGTGCTGGGGATGGGGTTTGGGCCCTATTTTATTCAAAGGTGACCATACAGGTTGACATTTAAAAATCTGGCCATCGATAACCTGGTTCCTTCAGATTTCCGTCATGGATTTCAGGGTGCATTTTCAAGTTTACATTGTTTTCTGGAGGCGCAGTTTATGTTTTGATGGTGCTGTACTCCACATTCAGCTGTTGGCTCTTGATTGTGCGTGCCTACCTGCTCATTCCTTCTCATTTATTTGCTGCTGTATAGGCCTATTATGGATTCAGCATCCATTTAAAGGACTGTACAGGTATTCATTTTCTTTTATATACAGCATATAAAACCGTAACAAATCTGGAATCTTCGAATATCTGGCACTGCTCAGATCCGAAGGTTGTTAATGTCTAACAGTAATATGCTACCTCTGTTTAAATAACTCTGAAAGGTTATACTCCAGTAGTAATATCAAGCGTGGCACAAGACAGAGTTTGTCTTTGCTTGTTTGCACTGACCATAAAAAACCTGGAAACGTATACCAACCCAAAACATTACAGACATAATGGACCTGATTTATCAAAGCTCTCCATGACTGGAAAGGATATACTTTTATCAGTGAAGCCAGTGGGTGATCCAGCAAACCTGGAATGGATTTCTTCAAAGTAACTTGCTTTTCGCTAGCAAACGTGAATCCTGGACCAGATCCATTCTAGGTTTGCTGGATTATCCAGCTTCACTAAAGAAGGTTTATCGTCTCCAGCCTTGGAAAGCTTTACTAAATCAGGCCCAATGTGCAGTTAAACGTAAACAAATCCCCTGTAACCTCAATCCCTAATGTATTCAGAGTACTATCATTATATCAGGTATCTCAGTGATACAACAGATGAACAGGGGCAAATCATTAGTGTTCAGCATAAATGTGGTAAATCGCTTTAATTTAAACTTTGACTTTTCTGGGGTTCCAAGTCTGGAGATCCTATATCCTCTATTACTGAGATAATTTACCTAAAGCACCAGATGCCACCTTTTTCTTGAAGATTGAATTTTCTGGTGGTCCGTTGCTGGACACTGGAAGTCTTCCCTCATCACCCTGTTCAAACCAGGTTAAACTGGATCATGACCAATGATAAATTCACTTTTACAATCAACATTTCTCTTTCTTTAATTTTACTTTTCTGATGTCATTTACATCAGAAATAAGCTTAGGTAGCTAGAGACCACATAGAGGAAAGTAAAAAAAAAGGCACATGCTGATCTGATGCTTGACTACTTTGGTATGCTGTAAATACCATAATAGCTGTTATGTATTTTATGTTAAATCTCTGTAATTTCACTTTCTCTAGTTTGTTATTTAAGAATATTCTTTTCTGACGGTGGTGTTTGACTTATTTTGATATGTTTTGGTATACTGTTTTTCTGTACTGTCTTTTGATAAAATATGCTTCATGAATATTAGGGTTCTTCAAAAAGTTTCCATACTTTTTTACCTCTATTTATTAGGAATTTGAAAAACAAATGACATCACATTTCTACATGGTCACCTTTGTTTGCGATGCATTCCTTGCATTATGAATATACCTCTTTGGTACAATTTATACGTTTCACAGCCTTCCTCACCACAATGTGACCATTCTCATTTTGTTTTGGTATTTAGATATACATTAACTTTTCAGCCCTGAGTGTTCTGCTGAGGCACACACAGCATTGGCCCTGGACTATATTAATGAGAAATGACTATGTTAGGCACATTAGGATGTGAGCCCCTTTTCCAGAACAGTTAGTGATAAGACAATGGACCTTGTAAAGTACATAATATACAAAGTTCACCAGGATCTCTTTACTAGTTCACCGGGGAAGGGGCTTGTTCTTTTCCTGGTACTTTGCAGATAAGCACTACACATTTCCAAGCCTCCTTCCTGCTAGGAATTAGGAAGAACTTATTGCTTTCATTAGCCCTTTTATAGGTATAATATCCAAGTTAAGTATGGATACTGTAGTATTGTTGATACTACTCTGAAAGGGAAAGGCACAAAAAGGTGGAAAAACTTGGAAGTGTCAAATCCAGGACTGCAGCTATGTGCAAGACTGCAAGTCAAACAGATTTTAGGAAGTTTATTATCATAATATTATATACAATATATATATATTGTGCAGAGGGGACAGATGTGAGAGGAAGGACAGAGACATAAAAATAGTTTAGAGCTGAAAATGGAGGAAGTGGAGCTATTAATTAAATGTACTGATGGGTTTTAAATTAGAGCGATGTGATGTTTATCTGGCA
Source organism: Pyxicephalus adspersus (assembly GCF_032062135.1). Lineage (NCBI taxonomy): Eukaryota > Metazoa > Chordata > Amphibia > Anura > Pyxicephalidae > Pyxicephalus > Pyxicephalus adspersus. The sequence continues at coordinate 96,683,175 of NC_092858.1, read as the reverse complement.
TTTTGACTTTGCTGCATTTGCCAAACAAAATAAGTAATTACTCTGGCAACTGCTGTATTATCCTGAATGCAGTATCACAATGAAATATAGCATGCCGCTACAATCAGATGCATGCAAACACATTAATTGCTATGTGACCTAAATCTGAGATGCTCTCATTTCATTACATTTAAAATCCTTATTGAGAACATTTGTTTTACTGTTAGTTTAAAGTTTTGATGCCTTCTCAGTTAAAAGCTATTTTGTCTATTTTGTTCAGATTTTCTTGGCATTACTGTGCTGCCTTAGGGCAATTAAGTTAACACACAAGGGAAGGTTTGGATTGATTTAATTTTATTGAGTAGACCTGCAGTTTGAAAGGAATTTAGAAATAGTAATATACAAAGGAAATATGGCCAAATATTGTGACAAAAAACAGCCTGGAATGCATTTAGTAGTTTCTACATCCGCTTAATGTTGGCATTATCATAATTTCTATCAAGGATAAAGGGATATAATGCTAGAACGTTCATGTAATTAACAAAAAGAGAATTGAAAAGAAAAAGATCTGGAAAAAGCACAGGGTCTTCATATACACAACCTATGCTTGTGCTTCTGTTCTTAATTTAAATGATAAAAATAGAATGCATGCTAACTTGTATGAATTATTTGTTGATTTACTGCTTGTCACATTCACCACTTAATATGTATACAATCTTCTCAACTGCCAATTAGTAAACCTTAAAGAGAAACAGATTTTTTGTATTTTATAGTTTTTTAAACTGAAACAAACGAGGCGGAGTATGGGTCATGGATTTGCAATGAAGGAGAATGAGTAGAATTTCCTTTACTCTGGTCATTAGCTACATTCCTAAATTTCTTTTTCCCTCATTGCCTAGCTCAAGGGCCCAACAATGGACAATAAAAGGGAACTTCAAAGCACTAAACAAGCACTCAATTCTGTATATTCTTAACAGAATATACAGCTGTATTATCAGCTGCATTGGATTCTCAAATGGTGCCATTTCCTGCCAGCTTGTTGTAAACCCTGAGTTTTCCACAGAGGACTTTTTTCACTGTTATCTTTGAGTCTTTTCTCCCCAAATTCCATGCAACTGTTGTTAAGGCTAAATTCACCATCCCCTGATCAGATTTAGTGAATCCACCATTTTTGGATTCCGATTTACGAGCCTATTAACATCTTCTATGTTGTCTCATTGATGGAAGACCAGTAATCTGGTATAGTTCTGGTTGGGCATCTCCCCTTCCCGCTGCAACAGTAAAGACAAAAGGGGGAACCCACAGCATCCGCTGAAACATACATCACATTTCCCAGGAGACTGTGGGCTGCTTCTTCTGCGCATGCCTGGGAGCAGGCATTCCTCATAAGGTTTTTTCTTCATGAGGGAATGTGTCATAGGGGGCATGCCTGAAAATCAGCACTTTGTTAACATTTTTAGGGAGACATGTCACCTGATCCTGTGCCTATGCAGTGTGTAATCAGGTGACATGAGCAAAAGCCAGGGGAAGGAGAAAGAAGATGGTCTCTCCTGGTGTCCTGGCTGCTCCAGAAAAAAGAAGTAAACTGGGATGGCACGGGACCTACTGGACTTGGATTGTGGAAGGATCCAAAAGGTAAAGCAATCATCAGAACATCTCAGTATTCTATCAGCACAAGTAAACAGACTTTCTTGTGAACTTGCCATGGACCAGCTATATAACAGTATGGAAGAGCCAGCTGCCACATATGGTGTTTTAGGTGAAAAAACAGGGGCATTAGGTGTATTTGACTAGTCTCAGTGGCCTGATATTTTGGGATATGCTTCAGATGTAGCTTTAAACATAACAAACAGGGAGATCAACAAATACTTTCTGCCTATCAAGCTTTTAAACTACAACTATTTTTCTAATCAGGACATTTATTCTTACATCACACAATTTTTGTAATCCTCTAATTTCCTATTTTAGTCCCATAACTGATCATGCTGTCAAAATACTCTATTATCCTGTGTTAGTAACTTTCCATTGTTATCTATCAGCTCATTTGTATTTGTCAGGCCTTCTTTCTTTTGAAATTTCTTGCATTTCAGCTTTGCTGATCATTTCTTTTATATAGTGCTAAGACATGGTGACACGCTTTTACACATCTTTAATATGCTCCATTACCCTTTCCATATGAGCTATAACACTGCCAGGCTAACTGTTATGCATGCATTTTAAATGATACCCATTTTCTGATATGTCATAAACTTAGTAAAACTGTCCTCTCTTTTTTTCCTCTTAAAACTGTTTAAATTATTTTGTATTTAGGAGGTTTTCTGTACTATATTTTTACATTTTATACACTGGGCCAAAACTGGGCATCTGGTCTACCAGTGAATCTGAGTTCGTAAACATTCTTATTGGTTTCTTCACCCAACCACCAATAATTGTGCCTCATATATTTTTGTGTCCCTGCTGAAGAACTGTCCTTTTCTTCTTTTTTTATTTTGGACACTATTTAGATAGAAAGTGATAGAATTCTCAAGCTTCTGTCTGAATCAGAAGAAATCTTTTAAAAGAGGTATCAGACAAAAATAAAAAGGTCAGAGAAGTTGCATCTAATATTGTATATATTAGAATACTTAAGTTTGAGGTCAAACTAAAGAAAAAAAATCAAAATTTAATGTTCACAAGCTGGTAACAAGTGTAAATATTGGGACTCTAAGCCCATTGGCAATCAAAATATTGGATATAGTTTGTTAGTTTGTTCCACCCGAAAGAAAAGCCACAATGGACAATCAAAGAGGAGTGGACACCTATTTGCCCAGCCTGTGATTACATATCGTGTATCTGAGGGAGGAAGAGAAGAAGAGGAGGGAGGGAAAGCCAGGCTTTTGATGGGCAACCAGAGTTAAATTTAAAAACACAAAATTTTATTGTTCCAACAACATAGTTTAAAAGATTAAGAGCTGTGTCCCTATGAATGAATCCTAGGCTAACGTATAACCACTGGTTTGGCAAAAAATAGCAATGTAGTTTAGTATCATACTAGGTTAGTGATGGCGGTAAGATGTCCCACCCGACGTGTTTCGCCTGAACCGGGCCTCATGATACCGAATTGCTATTCGAAAGTGATTTGATAGTGAGACCGATATCAATTTAGACGTACTGCTGGTGTTTCCAGATGTCCGAGTGGAGTGAACAGTGTGATAGAATCTTGAAATGTTTATTCCAGGACTTTCATATGCACAATGATTATGACATATCGGTCTCACTATAGTAGAAGACGACTGCCTGCAGCTCACCCACATACCACAACTAAAATACTCCATACGGGAAGACAGACAGAGATGTCATAATCATTGTGCATATGAAAGTATCCACAAATACTGGATATAGTTATAGTCAGAAGGGTCTAAAGGAACCTAAAGTTCTTCCACTAAATCATAAACACAGTAGAGCTTTCTCAGAACAGAAAATATTTACATGTCTTGTTTCATAGTACATCTACAAAAAAAGAGGTATATTCCCTATTTTAGGAAGGTGAATATATCTGTGCAAATGCTATGCCCCATTAACTAACTGCAGGTGTAAAGTATAGATCCACCCCAATAATATATAGTTATTTATTCCAATCTTTTTACAGCTGCTTCAGGTTTGTTGGCCATCATTAATGCAGTGAATAGAAATAAAGGCTAATAAAAAGGGACTAAAGGAACCCACACCAAAATGCCTTAACCAATGCCTATCTCAGTTGAGACGTGTTCTGTTATTTAAAGGCTCTAAAGTGTTATGCATAAAATAGTTTATTTAGGAGTGATTCTTGGAAAAAAAAAACATTATAAAAGAAAGTTACTGCAATACATACATATTACAGTGCATGTCTTCTTTGCTGTATAGACTATTTTATTTTAAGTAGGCTATACATGATGTAGAAAGGAATGATAATGATATCTAGTATAATGATGTAACTGCCTCTACTGCTTCACGATCTTGTCAAAACTGAATAAAACTCTTGAGCTTAACGAATTGTAAAGTGGGGAAACTTTCATTAAAATGTAATTAGTTTAAAAGCTCCAATAATTCTGAAGCAACATTGAAAGTAAAATGGTGACATAATGCATTGTACTATTTTCTAATCCTTAAATATCTCGTGATACAAAACCAAGGCCCTAAACAAATGATGTTAATACTCTGGTGCAACATGTTCACAGTGCAAACATGAAACATTACATGTGTATGAAACTTTCATTGCTTAAATGAAAGTATAATTGTCAACTCTGTTGCAATAATTGCAATGCACCTAAAGTATAAATAATATTGTCAAATATTACTAAACCACTAAATATTATTGTCAAAAAATAGCTTGAAGGAGTCAGGGGTACCAGTTAGAACATGTCACAGGTGAAAAATAATTATTGTAAGCATGTATTGTATATATTTGAATATAAATTGATCCAAATATAAACCAAGGTACCTATTTTTACCTGAAAAATACAAGAAAATGTTTTGACTCGAGATAAACCTAGAGCAACTTTTGAGTTGGATTTACGTTCCTTTATGATCTTTTGTGCATTATTGTTGGCCACCAGTAGATGGTGCGGTGTCTTCACGTAAAATACCTATTATCTCCAATGAGTTTGTTACATATTTTATTTGGGGACACAGCATCATACAGTGGTGTGACCTAAGTATAAACCAAGATTATTTTTCCAAAGGCATTTTGAGGAAAAAAAATGTGCCTTATATGTTTGTATACACTGTAGCCTTTCTGTAAAATAGGGTAAAGTATGGTCAGGAAAATACGTTTAAAGTCACCTATCAAATTTTCAAGTTAACTGCAAAGTCTCCAAATAAAGTATTGAATCAAAAATTACTTCAGGGAAAGGGGATAGGGTCTGGAGGGGCTGTGGAAACATTTACTTAGATAGAGGGCCTAATTTAATAAAGCTCTCCAAGGCTGGAGAGAATACACTTTCATTAGTGAAGCTGGGAGATCCAGCAAACCTGGAATAGATTTCTTAAAAGTAATTTGCTATTTGTTAGCACCTGTTTTAAATCCTGGACCAGATCTATTTCAGGTTTGCTGGATCACCCAGTTTAACTGATGAAAGTGTATCCTCCCAGTCTAATCATAACGGTCACCAAAGCCATGGATAAATAATGACTTAGATAACTGTTGGTAGATTAACCGTTTTCCGACAAGAGAGCATACTCACTCCTAAAACGTCTTCAAGGCAGCAGGTTATACTGATAAACATTCTTGATATACTGTAATTAGATTGCTTTTTTATGGTATTTTGTATTAATACATTTTGAGTTATATAAAATACAATCTGTTACAGTACGTGCAAAATACATAAAATAAAAACAGAAAAAAGGAACAACTGAACTAATTTACATTAATTTAAAATTAGCCTTTTTTGTGCTAACAATGTTTGCACTTTACACAAATGATAATACGATTAAAATCCATTATTTTCTAACTGCTGCTTTACAGGTCACTGAAAATGGATAAAATTGATTAAAACACCAAGAGAAAAAGAAAATAATAAAAAGAGTTTACATATAAAAGGCTTGTTTAGTGCTGTTGGTCCTTAGCTACATAGATAAGAGTTAAAAAAAAGTCCATCACTGCTTTTACAATGCAAACATTATGGGGAAATTGAACATATAGCTATTGCTCACTAAGGAGTTAAAAATTTTGCTCTTTAGAATTAATTTAAAGTTTATTATCATCCACTCCTTATATTGGTAGTGTATATATGGACAATATATATGATATATTTATGAAAGTAATAATGAGAATGAGCTTTGTAGACTGGAAGCAGTAATCTGAATAAAAAATAGTTGTAGAAAAAAAAAGCTAATCTACTGTACACAGAGCAATGCAAGAGGCAGCTTGGTAATACACATTTTCCTACTAATCTATCTGCCTACAGACAAAGGACGCATTACCTGCTGCTAATGCATCACATTAATTATCACAGATCCTTGCTGTAACAACCAATAAGAACAACTAGCCTTGCTCTGCCTGGTCCTTCTGATAAGACTATACCTTTAAATGTTTTATGGTATGCACCACACATATCTACCTATCCGCTCCACTTCTCTGCTGCCCTGTCTCATTCATATTGATTTCTTGCATCATTGCACAGATAAAAAAACGCCCCCTGTATCAAACAGAAGCAGTTGGCCTATTCACTGGGTTCTATGTGACCAGAAAGGGCATATAAATGACACATTTAGAATATACTTGACACATTGATAGAATCTCAGGCACTCCCCTTTGGTGAAGCTGAATGAAAGTTGGCGGAAAAAGGCTTGAAATAGAAAGGCATAAAACAGATCGAGCACAAGCTACTGCACATATTTGTGCATATATTCAGGTAATTGCAGAATAATATTTATACAGCAGCCATTGTAGGAAAAAAAGCTTTTGTTTGCATCATTTCAGGTAAAGGAAAAAAATTAAAGAAACCACAAATAGTTAAATCTGTTCTTTCCTTATGGGGTCAGTTTTTAGGGTAGTGCCACAAAATAGGAATAACTAAGCCACGGATAGTATTATTTAAATTATGGAAAACACTTTTTTTGCCGGGAAAGGATAAGGAGAACCTGTATTTCACATCAAGGACTCCCAGCTAACATTGCTTGGATCTGGCAATTAACCACTCTGCCAGCCAGATCTGCATTGCGAGGGAAGAGGAAAGAACTGATGCTTTCTTATAATAAGTGTACCAGATAATTCATGGGGCTTTGGTCAACAAACAGAGCAACACGGTAGCACAATGTGTATAAACATTAGCAGTCAGGGGTGTTCTGACCATCAAAGTGCCATATTAAAAAGCAACTTTAAAAAAAAAGAGGATACATAACAGTAAATGCTTACAGCAACAAAAATACACAATTTCTTCCAGTTTTATATTCTGTAGTTTCTTTTAATATGTTGCCCTAAAATTGGTATGTACATGATATTACTGTTGCTTTAAATCTACATGTCCACCAGAGGAAAAATCCTTTACATTTTATTTATTCTGATTCCATCTCCTGTGTTCTTCATGCTGCACAAGCACATTACTGGTCACCTTGCTGGCAAATTACCAAATGTCACTGGGGCACTAGAGCATTAATACTTCTAGGATGACATTACCCTTGATATTTTGGCAGGTTACATGATTTCCATGACTGCAAAGGGAATGTTCATTGCTGAGAGTGTGGTGAAAGAATATGATCATTGAAAACAATGATCAGAATCTAACTTTATTAAATATCATTTATATTCTTAAAAAAGACATGCATATGTAAGGATCCCCTACCACTTGTCATGTACGCACAGGCTCTAAAATCAGTAAAAGAATCCTTGCTGGGTATAATGACAGCATTTTATTAGAGACCAGCAGTGGGGGAACAACTATTGGATTTTTATATACCAAATAAAGTAATTAAAACAGATATTTTAAGTCAGTTACATGTCACAGTTTCAGTTCCACTACCAAAGTTTTTTCTTGGACAGACTACCCTCTCCCCCTTTCCCCTTCCTCCCTACAGTATGTTATGCCATTTTTCAATTTTTTTGTGTTATCTTCTGGTTGGTCATGATGCTCTGGGTTCTCTTCCTTCTGAAAGGTGCCAAAAGAAGTTCAGATGTGTAGATTCCCTCTGCATCAATACACTGAATGCTGGCCACAAACTCTGCTCATGTGTGTGATCCGAGTGATGCTGGCTGTCTCATTGGACCCAGAAGAGTCTTGTGGCAAAGAAGAGGTACTATATGGAAGAAAACGAGTGCGGCCAGTGTTGCATTAAACACTGTAGGGTTAGGTGATTACCCAGTATTACACACTTTTGTTTCTGACTCTTCAGTTTTTGACTGTTTTTATTTAAACAACTATCCTATACCCATAAAGGTTAAGAATCATCGAGAGCAGATGCAGAAGTTTACACAGTAACAGTTACCTGTAGATTTAGGGGCAGAGGCACTGGAATATGTTCATAATACCATACTTCACGTGGAAAGGAATATTTACCAGCTTATTTCATAAGGCAAAAATTGTCCAATATGTCAGATACAAACAGTTAAAAACCCTTTCCCAAACCTAATCATGGACCTCGGTTACAAATATCAGAAGCTAGTCCACAGCAATATAGACAAAAAATTTAAAATAAAAAGCTAGAAGAGCTCAGACCTCCTGAGAAACAAAAAAAAGGGAAAAATAATAGTTACCAAAAAGAAAAAAACATTGCAGTTGCTTATGTTTCACAGATTGGTAGCAAAAAAATAAAACGGTGATCCAGTTACTTAGTTTTACTTAATGAATATTTTGGGTATTTTACAACAAGGCTTTAGGCAGCACCTTGCAGGTCACTGCTATCTGCACCATTTTAACATATAGGGCCTGACTTATTAAAGTTCTCCAAGGCTGGAGAGAATACATGTTCATCAGTGAAGCTGGGTGATCCAGCAAATCTGCAATGGATCTGATTCAGAACTAAAAACATTTGCTAACAAATAGCAAATGACTTTTAGTAATTCCATTTCAGGTGTATCCTCTCCAGCCTCGGAAAGCTTTAATAAATCAGGCCCAAACTGCTTGCAAAGTGTCGGTCTTTCATTAAATGGCAGTGGGCACATAAGCACAATGCAAAGGTTATTTTAAAAGTCTAAAATCTATCCATGGACAAATCACAAAGCAATATTTCTAGCTGGGGTTGGAACAGGGTTATAAGACCTTCTCAAAGATTCTGGACTTGTTCCACACCAATCTAGATCCAGATCAGGACTGACCCAATTGAGTCGCTCAGATTAGCCAAGAAAAGGATTTTTTTCAAAAAATAAATTTCCTTCAAAAATGCACTTCCTCTCAGTCATTAGAAGACTTTTCTTTCTCTCTCAGCAGCTTAGGATACAGCACAATAATCTGATGTTTATGTTATTATGGGATTGTGGACAACTTGGTGGCAATTACTGGAAGCACACAGTTTTCACTCTTGGAACACACTGTCCTCTAGTACAGAATTACCATCGCTCAGGACTGCAGGAATGTCATCGCCATGTCCTTGACAATGAATGTCAAACAAAGAGCAAATTAGGCAACTTGCACACTTTAGGCCTGCATTGTTCAGCTGAATATTTATGAAACTGGTTAAGTTGGTAAAGGTGATCTCCAATTAGAGGTACTGCTGACAGCAAATTTTCGTTGCTCAAACCAGCAGAGCTAAAGCTTCCATTAGTCATGTTATGACATTAGAAAACCAGCCAGTCAATTACTGGACTGTATCATTTTGTTAAGCCTTATCATCTCCGAATTTAATAATGTGCACAGCAATATGCATAGATAAAACCCTTTGTGCGAACTTACATTGTCTTGCTGTTCAGAAAGCCATTGTGTCACTTGTTAAAAAGAAGACACTGTCAAGTGCCAGCGTTACTCAACAGAAAAATAACACATCACATGTTCTTTTGTTTCTGTAAAATATTTAATAAAAGGTGAAACTTGATTCTTCAGCATTAATTTTTAGAAATATTTTCTTCATTGTGCATTACTTAATAAAAATTAACCTCTACTTTATTTTTAACTTTTAAAAGTTAAAGACTTAAAGTTGATCTCTGTGGCAAACACATAACCCTCTACCCACACCCACATACCTTTCTCCTCTCCAACTACCTACTGATATGAAAAAAAAACATATTTTTACAAACCCAAAGTCACAGTCTCCAACCTTCTCCAACCTTCCTGTCTTCCTTACTAATTGGGTTCTTCATGGGCTGTCCACTTTACTACCTGCCTGTCTCCAAATTCATAATTAAGTCAGCCATTTCAATGCGAGTACCCTTATTACCCATTAAGGTGCTCTTGCATAAGAATAAGGCACTCTTTACCATATAAACAATCATAACAATATTACATAATACTGTAGGTATTAGTGCCTATGTCACAGATGTTTTGGTAGAAATATATTATTGTATTGTTATTGTCTATTTAACGCAAAGACAGGTGAGTGTAACTAAAACATTGTGATCAGGCAGGTAATGGTATGGTTTGGTTTGGTATGGTTTGTTCCTGCTGCATTAAAAAAAACATGTATGGTTTTAATTTGTGAATGTAAAGGTTTAGTCCTGCTTCACAAAAACCTTACAAGGTATTTTTTTAATCAAGTATGTTCGTTTTTACCTACCTAATTACCCCTATTTAGCCCTGGTTAATTTCTTCCTTCCTGTTAGGGGACGCTTCTCTGGTTGGCGGTCCCGTGCAGTGGGCACACACTCTGTCTATTCCTTCCGGCAGCTTTGCTTCCAGCAGAAAGGAAATAGTTGTCTGCCTTTTGCTCAGTAGATTGCAGCATTCCCAGCTTTGCTTTAGCTGTGTACTTTTCACCTGAGATATACCTTTATCAGCATCCCCAGCACATAAACTGAGGCTGTGCCCAGCTGAAGGGGAAGCAGAGTATGTGCTGCCGCCAATGAGCAGGTTAGTACCTGGCTTCATTAGGTGAAGAGTGCAAAGTTAGATTGGAGAAAAGGTGTCTGGTGAGCATTGGCACTAGACCAGGGCCCTATATTCTCCTAACTAATATTTTTCTGCTAGCTTTATTTAAAACAAACTTTTTTTCACACATTCCATTGAACAAAAAAAAAATACAGAATTGCCTTATTTTTTTAATGCTAACCCTTTTCTCTGCTATACCCCTTTGCACAAAAACAGACAATGCATAAGCAGGAACATTATACATTGCTCCCTATGCATATGTCTGATATATTTGTGTATCACACACTATATAACCTGCACAACATAGTGGGAATGAGACCTTAGTTTTCTATTTGAAATAATGAAAAATGAAGAAAAAAGTTGAGCTTAAATAAACAGATCCATTTCTTTGATTGTAAGCTCTTCGAGGCAGGGTTCTCCTCCTGTGTCACTGCCTGTGTCTGTCTGTCATTTGCAACCCCTATTTAATGTACAGTGCTGCTTAATATGTTGGCGCTATATAAATACTGTTTATTAATATTAATAATGGAAATGTAAAAATTGCCATAAAGTGTACAAGAGCTGAAGTGGTTAAACTCTTTCCTTCCAACTCTTTCCTAACACCTATTTATATAAAGAACTCTATTAATTTTCCAAGGCCAGTTTCCTCAACCCTACTAAAACGTATAAAACAATTAGGCATAATAATACTTGCTGCCTTGAAATTCCAAACAATTTCTGTTTAGAAAGAATCCAGCTTGGGATGCTGCCAGATCTGTATTGTTCCCCAAGCCGGAAGCATTAAACCTACACATTGCTTATAATAGCTAAAGCAATTTTTGCAATGTGAGTGATAGGGTTACTTTTAAAATGCATTTATTTTAGTCTAAACTGAATGGATTCCCACTTGCAAATCTAAATCCGAGAAGAATATGTCGTGTTCCATTTTCAATAGTTAAATATTCTATCAAAAGCTTTATTTCGTCTCTGAGGTTGTAATGAGCTGACAAGACATGTATTATTTAGCATTACTGAACTGTAACCTGCAATTCAAATGTGGATCAAATTCAGAATTAACTTAGAAAGCAACTATTTAATGCTACACAAGTACTGCTCTGTGTTCCTTTCCAGATTTTATTTTACATTTTTATATTCTCTTCTTTCTCTGTCTAACTTTTTAAACATATTATATTTATTTAACTATATACCTATGGATATTACTCGACCAAACATAAAGAATAATGTATTATTACCAACCAATTTAATATATGTGAAAAGGAGGGATATGCCATTTTATCTAGTTTTCCTTCACATGGCGAACCAATATATCAGGATCTCTGCTATTACACATCACTTATTTTTTTATTTTTTTTTCCAACATAGCTGAAAATAAGTTTCTTTTAACACTTGGCACTTCTTGCTTTCATCACGGGACCACCATTGTACGTGGCTCCCATCTAGGGATGATACGAGTTTGCGGCAGAAGGAGGGTTATTAGTGTTAGGGCTCAGATTAGAGGCGTTGAGCTTGATACAAAAAAAAAAATCTACAGTGCACTGTGGTCCTATGAAATAATAAGACCCAAAACACAAATACAAATGGAAACTGTCTATTGGAATTATTTAAGCTTTTTTCTATTTGGGTGCTGGTGTACTGCACTCTACATCACTGATACACAACCTGAAGCCTGGAAACTGAATGCAGCCTTTTTGCTGCCAACAGATGTCTGTTTTGGTTCTCCAGTCATTTAATAAAAATATTCTATAGACTAGGCACTAGTAGTTAAATAGTTGGTTCACGTTTTCACACAGTTTTACTTTCTGCTGCTGTCTCTTTTTATGTTTTTTATGCATTTTTTTTATCTTCTTTAAAGAAACTTCCTTAATGAACTAGCATTTTTATGTACGATTTTTCTATGGCTATGTCCTGGACTATCTCTTGCCTCTAGTCTCTGACAATTTAACATATGTCTGCAGTTTCTTATTACTTGTCTGCAGAGCCATTTGGTGATGTCTGGGGCTACACTTGAGGCTCCCCATTTTAGGAAATGCTAAGGAGTGGACAAAGGGTCTGAATTTCAAAAAAACGTTGTGCTTTACAGAGAGCTTAGCTACAGTGCAGTAATTTTATTTTAAAGGAGCAGTGATGATGTTTTGTCACCTAAGACATAAGCAATCAAAAGCAATGCGGAACCCTGGCTTCAACTCATTACTGAAAATGGACTCTTCAGAGTTTGCATGTTACTTCCGTAGTAACTTCCATGACATTATGAATACCATGGTATTATAAATAAACATTTCTGTATTTACACAGTATACATTACATCTAGCCTTTAATGTTTAATGCAATAATTTGAATGAGTGGCATGGACTATAAATTTGTAAAATCGAATCGGAGCCTGTTGACTTCCTCACTTATAACCTTCTCCGGCTCCAAGATTTCTCTAGAGATGCATCCACTCCCCCCTTGTTCCATTAGACTTTCTCTTACCTTCAACACATTTAAACAAACTCCTTCAACCAACCTATTTAAACTTGTCTACCCAACTTAATCTGTCTCCTCACCCCAGGGCTGCAATCAAAGAGGGGAAAAGGGTATTTCTGTATTGGGTCCCATTTAAAAGAGCTTGACTTTTGCAATGCTGGAATTTTTAGACATGGGAAGGTGACTTAGAAAGTGTATCTAACATGGTGCCCAGAAAACTCTGATGGTGGTCCTGCCTAAACCATCAGTAATTAGCCTCCATTCCATACCCCCTCTACGCTTTTCCATCTCTTGGCTTGTAAGTTCTATTAGGTGGAGTCTTCTTCTTCTTTTGTCTTACTGTTTTTACAATGCAGGGAGGCAGAACGAACAGCAGAGAGTGCATGGCTTGTAAACTGAGGAAATGTGAAATAAGTAAACCCAAGAAGTGTGATACATAAGGACTAAACTATAACATATTATATGTGGCTGTTACGTTCCTGTGTTTTAATCATGACTTTCTGTCCTTACACATTTACCTATCATTGCTTTAAATTTGCTTATCATCTCCCTTACACTTTTGCACATATTGCAAGTAAGCTTTTCACACTATCTTCGTGACTGAAAATGACACAATTTTCTTATGTTTTGCTTTTTCACAGCGGCTGTAACACTTTCCCCTACCTTCATAATGTGTTCTTCCCAGGCTACGCTTGGTTCTTACCAACTGTTAAAATTTTGTTACATGTTTATTTCAAAGCTCATAAACACCAACTGCATGCCTTCTATGCTTCGGTTACTGATTACAATACTTTTCATAAAGTGCAGAGCGTGTTCATGGTATCACTAAAATTAAAAATACACATTTTGTATAGTGACATTTTCTTCATCAGCTGTTTGAGGGACATTTTGAACAATTTGACAAACGTAAAACAAGGACAAAATAGGAGTGTTGTTTGTGAAATACATTTTGATAGCTGAGACACCCACTGAGAATGTCTGTCAGCTCCAAGCTCCTGACATTCACTGCAGTTTTGGCAGGCTATAGTCAATTCTCACACTTTCAATGAACCATCAGTACTGTTACTGTGGAAAGTATAATAGGCACCTTTCAGCTGAAAACACAGGTTCCTCCTTAGCTGCATTTTCTGCCTGTACAATCAACATTTATAATGTTTCTGCTCAGTTCCTTCTCCTCCTTCCTCAGTTCGTTTTGTCATGCTCCACTATATAGCAAACACTTCCATTGTCATCAAAGGCATTTTATCCTTTAACAAGTCTAATCCATCGTAAAAAAAAAAAATCAAAAAAGGTATATTTTAATATGTGTATAAACCCAGACAATGATATACTGCTTAATATTAGATAAAAGTACCATTTGACTTTAAACATTAAAAAAAAATCACTGGAATAATATAAATGTATATTCTTAAAAAAAATGTGAAATAAGTCTGTCCCTCTGCAATCAGTTGTTAACAATAGAATAAAACATGCAAGAAGAATATGCTGCTGGGCAAGATCTTCTAAGCATGTTTTTAGAAGGATATTTTATCCTCAAAGAGCTGAGGATTCAAAGCAACGACAGGTTTTAAAATATTTATATATGAAGATTAGTGTCCTTGACAATGGCATTTTAAATATATACTAACATATGCCATGTCGCTGTTTTTAATACTGATTCAGTTCTTAAATGTATCTTTTTAAAGGCTTTCTTATCAGGGTACAGATTGCTCATGCTAATCTGCCTCCACTTTCTCCAGACTGTCTGCATAACTAGATGCCACTATGGAAATTATTTTCAGTGGAAGGATTGTCACAGTTTTTAATCAGGAAACACCAGGGTTGACTCACTGGGCCTGATTTAATGACATATGACCATGGTGGGGATAAGAGATTGTAAACTCCACTGAGGGACAGTTAGTAACATTACTATGGACTTTCTAGTAGTAGATAGTCAGATAGTCAGAGTGAGTATATTTTTTAACTAGACTTGTTCCAAGCTACTTGGAAACCTGCACAATGTCTTCCACATACTAACTAGTACTATAACTACTATTTGATGTAAAATAACCTGAGTGAGAACATTTACAGACTTTAGAATCTGTACAGCACTGCATAATACGCTGGCACTATAACAATATAAGATGATAATGACTATACTGATGAACAACTGATTAAGACAGTTCTAGAGGGGTGACAACACTATCAATTCTTCCCTTCTACTACACAGTGCTACCCCACTGAACTCTACGTTAACTGCAAATCTGGTCTTTGCTATCTATAGAAAAGGAAGATTTTATATAGGCAGCCTAGCATAGTCATCACATGATTTATATATGATGGTAGTCATCAAGTTGCAAAACAACAGCAATGACTGCTTTGCCAATCAATTTGAACATTTACCATACACTCTTGCTTTTGGACAAAAAGACGTGCTTTAATAAAGCTTTCCAAGGTGGGAGAAGACAGACTATCATGTTAGAACTTGGGTGATACAGCAAACCTTGAATAGATCTGGTCCAGGATTGAAAACATTTGCTAACAAATAGCAAATTATTTTTATTTAATTCTATTCCAGGTTTGCTGATCACTCAGTTTCTCTGATGAGGTGTATCTTCTCCAGCCTTGGAGAGCTTTAATAAATGAAACCCAAAGTGACACCTTTCTTCCATTATTCCACACTGCAAAAATGACTGCTATTTGTTATGCAGTTATACATCAACAAATTCTACAGAAAAGAGAGAAGAGGAAAGGAAAACCTATGCTGCATTTTCTTTTACATCCATTGTTACGTGGTGTAGAAGGCCTGTAACCTCAGTCTACCCTGGCTTCTAGCATGGTTGATCGTTGAGGTGGATAAAAGAAAAAGACAAAGTCCCATTTTTTATCATGGCTTGGCAGAGCAGTGTATGCATACTTAATTTAGTACACCTGCTCATATTTTTGATGGCATCAGCAGCTGCCTGGCTGCCACAATAACTTTTGTGTAGCTAAAACAAGGAATAATACTTAGAAAAACAAATGTCACGGAAACTCTACTGACAACACGTGTGCTCCCTAGAGATCATCCTTCTTAGTTTTTTTTTTACAATGCATTTCAAACTTAAGCCTGAACTCCAAGCACAAAGCTAAATACAAATTTAAAATACACATATGTGACCTGTTTTGTCTGCAACACTATCTGTATTTCTACTTTGCTATTCATGTCACCTGGATGCCCCTGCTAGACAGCTTGGTTATGTTGGTGATCTTACTCTTCTCCACTGCACTTACTTGGTCATCAGTCGACCAGACTGTAGATTAGACAACCAAGGTGTATCAGTTCACGTGTGGGTTCATCTCCTTGGTGTGTACATTGTCATTAAGACAAAAGTGAAGGACAAGCTAACATTTTGGGTTGTTTTTATAGAAATAGATGAGGTCGAATCCTCCAATGGGGACATGTATTTAAGAACAACTCTTTGGAATGAAAATTTTGTTAACTGTGGAAAGATTTTCTCTCACTTCTTGCTGTGTGTTTGGAAGTGAAAGGAAAGCTCCCTAGAAAGAGGAAGACAGCAAACAATTACCTAAAGGGAATTAAACCCTTCCCTGCTTATTTCAACCCCTAAACAAATGTATGGCTAGACATAAAGTTTAAAAAGTGGGTTTCCCATTACATTTTTCACCAGGTTGCCAAGAAAAGAGGAGAAGCTATCTCGGGATACCTTCCAGCTAGATTTGAAAATAAGCCCCAAATCAAACCTTACACTTATAAGGGGGACGATGTTGCAAAAAGACTTTGTACCTATCCTTTACTACACAGAATTTAAGCTCTACCTACATTTCTTTACACAAATGGCTGCTAGAAACAAAAGTTTGCAGTGACTTAGCTAGTACATATAAAAGCCTATGCTAATATGAGTTATCTTACATTCTCCTGCTTGAATCTTTACATTTGTTTTTCGGAACCACGGGATTAAACTCCATCCTCATACTTGCTCATGTTTGGGAATCATTCATCATTTTCAAGAGACAGGAAGAAAAGGAATGTGATGATTGGGCTGCCCAAGATGTAGCAACCAATATAGGAGTCAACAAAAATCTCAATAGATAAAAAATGTTTTGAATGGCAGTTGCTATATGAAGGCTATGCTTTTGCAGGTTTGCTGCTATAGAATTATTCCTTCCAGTACCCATTTGGAACATCTTAGGTGCTCCTAAAACTGTCAATGACAGTTAGGCAACCTATAACCAAGATGGATGTGGCAAGGACAACAGCTAAAAATTTCATAAACAATATAAGGCCATAAAATTAAGAAAATGTGAGATTGTTTTAGTTCCTACCTAAAAAAAAGAGGACTGCAACTATCAAGCACCTTCTGGAATAAGGCATTACGTATGTATACAAATATTCCCTATTTATTCAATATTTTATACATATATATATATATATATATATATATATATATATATTATTGTTTAAAGTCTGTAAAGAAATAAAGGATTTATTAATGCAAAGCAGATTTGGAATTACAGCACTTGCAATGGTGTTGTGCTGTTAACTACTTTGAAGCTCAATCAGTGTCCCTTGATCTCTTGTTATACCTATAAAACTTTCAATTTTCGCCTCTGCCTCTCTCCCACTGCTTGCTCCTCCTCCCACATTTTTGCTGTCAGCCCCAATTTGCTGCTACTGTCTCTCAGCAGAGAAGCTGGTAATTCGAAAGTCTCAGTTGATCACGACTCCTGCAGAACAATCTGTAATGTATGTTAACAACAACGTTGTGTAGTCATCCATCTTCATAGAATAAAAGCCTTTCAGGGAAGTGCTGAGCTGCTCAGTCAGGGACAGGGAGGACCTGTCTACTGCTTGATTAATAAAGGTCTGTACTCTGCTCCTGGAGCCAACTTAGATAAATCGGGTGATAGTGGAGGGTTCGGCATTTTTACAAGGATAACTGGAAAATTAGTTCAATCTTCTTCTGCCCTTCTATTAGGAAAAAAAATCTACAATCAGTAGTAACATAAAAAAAACCTTTTATAAACAATATAAATGTGTGTTTTTTTCTAGACGGAATTATGGCTGCTCATACTTATAAGGGTCAGTATGATTTTGGCTGCACATAGTCCAATCGTTTATTTCAACAATAGGACAAAGATACAGATATTACCTGTGTATAAGAGTGTGATAAAACCGCAGTGAGAGACAAAGATATATGACGCTGCTTGCAAGATTTTTTCTGTGTGATTTCCATTCCTAACACATAAGCTTTACTACAAATGTAGCAGTGACAAAAATTAATAAATACAAAAGTATTCTTCCACTACAAAATTGACAAATAGTAGATCTGCAGAAGGTACTCGCATTCTTTCCAAAGATGTTCCCCACAGACCTATGTCTCCGAGGTTTAACATTGGTCCTCATTTGGTTTCAAAGACACCTATCGTTATTTAACTTATTTATGTGATTGCAAGGTATCATGAGCACACACCTCTTGAGCTGCATGACCCCAGCATCTAGCATATATAGTACAATGGTAACTGAAACTGCGCTGATGTGATTATGCCAGCAATACTTTCTACATCAGTTGTTGATCTTTGAAATTCCTGAGCTTTTTTCACTAAAGCAAAGTTACAGTCAAAACTTTCCACCGGCTTGCAACACAAATTTTAAGACTCTTAAGTGCAGAATCCTGTTTAAAAATTGTTACTAGAAAAAGTTAAAATACTTTTCCTTTACCCTGGAGCATGCACCAGAAGGAACTAGTACCACTAGTACCAATGTACTGTGAATTGGGTACTGTGTTTTTACACGGATAACATTTATTTGGGACAAGGGCAGACACGATACCTATGTAGGCAATACGCATTATAAATATGATAATAATGTTACAGAACAACATTTTTATGCGCAAATATATATTTATATAATAAGAAATGTAAAGGAGATAATGATCTGCTATTCTAAAAATTGATTCCTCTTAATCCTATCAGTTTTTTGTTTTGGTGTACACGACATGCTGTGTATGTACACTACGGTGCTCGGCCCAACTCACTGTAAAATGCTGTGAATGGATATAATTGCTATAAAACAACTCCATACACAAATAAAACAACTTGGCCATACACAAATGTTACATTTACAATGGCTACTCAAAAATTGAGCTGGAATATGCCAAAACTAAATGAAGTCTAGCTGAAGATAATAAGTAATAGTGATGCAGAGAATTTACAAACCTTCCATCACTGTGCCTGATTTATAAAACCTCTCCAAGGCTGGAGAGGATACATTTTTAGCTGGTTAAACCAGCAAACCTGCTATCAAATAGCAAATGACTTTGAAGAAATCCATTCCAGGTTTGCTGGATCATCCAGCTTTACTGATGAAAGTATATCCTCTCCAGCCTTGGAGAGCTAAATCAGGCCCACTGAAAGACAGCATACTATAGGATAGGTTTACCATACATGTTAAGGCAAAGGTGGGTATATCATGCATTCTTGGTAAGAGCCCATTCACCATAAAAGTGTTTAGTTTTACTTTGAAGCTTGAATTCAAGGTGTACTGTCAGATGGCATGTCTTTCCAACATACATACTTTGAAGTCTCAAAGGGGATCTCACTTTAGTTTAATGTTATCATGTTGACTTATTTCTATATATAAAAACTTTTTATAATTTGTCTCCTCTAGAACAGTGGTCTCCCACCTTTTTGGACCAGCGGAACACTAAATTTACCAGCTACGGACCGCGCATGTGCTGGGAGCGGGGTGTCACTCAAAGGGGAAGAAACTTCCCCTTTAGTAACGTCATGATGCCACAAGTCGCCCACTCTCCCATCGCAGGTCTGAGCCCACTGCCCTGAGCCTGGAATCCCTATAGGGACGTGGTCCGCGGCTCTGGCCCGTGCATCCCCCAAGAGAGGTCCTTCTCCTGACCCTGCCCGTCTTCAAAAAAGACAAAAAAGATAATAGTAGATGTAATTGATTTATATGCCTACTGGTAACATATGTGTGTTTGTGTGGTAAGAATAGGGTAATTATTACATAAGCTCTTTCAGGGTTCCAGGGTGTTGATAAACTAAGCCTACCAAATCAATTTTACAGTAAGTGGTATTTTAAAATGAATTATTTGTTGTATGTTAATCTACAATACAATAAAGAAACCAGCACTTCTTTAGTCTCATCTTTTTGTAGAATGTATTAAAATAGCACTGCAAGTAGTAATTAACTATTTACAATTTAATTGCCTCTTCAGTGCAGTATATTGTGGGACAAGAAGTAATTGTATAATGGGATGTGATGTATCATCATTTCATGTATCTATATGTATTATCTATATGTATTAAACTAGTCTCCTACTGTAGCCTACCAGTCTAGCACTGACATCATTACATGGCAACCAGTATATGATCCCCTGCAAAGCCAAAGAAGATCATTCTAGCTTTCTCCACTCAAAATTGAAATGTTGTAGATATTTATCACTCTTAACTAGAGAACACATAGTGATATTATATAGTGGATTGTTTTTTTTTTCCTTGAAGTATTTCCTTTAAGTGATTAAATATTATATTTAGCTTGCAGTTGTTACTGCATGTGTCACATTTTGTAATATTGATTTTCCATATTTTTGTAACTGAGAAATTTAGAGATTCATGCTATTTAGTGACCTGTGGTCTCCCCCTAACATTGAAAATGGAAAATGGCTAGACACAAGCTTCTGAAATAATACACCTAAAGATGGTGCATAACCTGAAAACAACACATGGACTGCCTAACTGGATATTCTTCAGATACCTACAAATTTGACACAATGGGCAATCTCAATATCTTCTTCGTTAAATCTCATGGAAATTCTATTAATAGGGAATGTCATATAATGTCCTAAAACTGCTATCTATAATATACACAAGAACAATATATAGAGATTCCTCAGAGGGCCAAATTTGGTGAGGTGAAAATGTGTGGGGGCTTACCATTCAGCACGTACTCGGAGAGAGTGTGGGAGTGGTCTGTGTGGGTCACACACAGCACCTGCCCACCAGGGTGACGTGGGGGATTCCTTGTGCACGGAGTACAGTGTTAGTGCGGGCTCCGTGCAGAGCATGTCCTTGGAATCAGAGTGGGAGGGGTCCATGCAGGTCCCGCACAGCACATGCCCACTATCATGATGTAGGGGATTCCCTGTGCACACATGGAACACCCGTCCTGCCAATTATGCCCCCCGAGTAGCAGGCTGATAATTGCAAGGCAGTTGATCAACTCTAATGAAATATAAAATAGCTTTTTGTACGAGTGTATTTTATACTGTGGTCAACAGTGCTGCCGGGCTGCATATTATAGATTTTATGACAGAGGCTGCGGGCCGTTTGAAATCTGAACACGGCTGCAATTGGCCCCCGGGCCGGACATTCCTGGCTTGCCATATACTGAACAGATGATTTTGGACATGATTTTTACAGCAAGAAAATTAACAAAATATGAATAGGCACTGAAGAAAAAACTTGCAAAGGAAACTCAAAATACATAAGCTAAAAGTTTCTTGCATGAGCTGGCAGAAACATATCTGTTTATGACTGATTTGTCACATAGAAATTTTTTGCACCGGCCTTTCATAAAAGTTAAAATAACAAAAGACCTCATCAGTATTTATGATCTGTACAGCTCATCAGTTTCTCTATACAGCTTTGCACAAATGATATGTAAAAGAACAAAACAACTGTGCCGTTATATGGCCTTGCATAGTACTTCTAACCTGTGTGTGCTATTAAGCTCTGTAATGCTGCTGGTTAAAAGACATTCTTGCTGAAGTACAGTGTACAATGCACAGAAAAGAAATAAAGCTAACTTGAGTGCTCATTTGGATGACATTACAGTGAAAGCTGTGTATGCAGCATGAGACAGATCTGTAGACCTTTGACTCTTACACAAGTGGTTTTAGATATAAAATGACACACTTGCCCACTAATATTCACCTTAGTTTGTGTATTCTAGCAAGCTAACAGCTGATTTCAATTTAGAGGTGACAGACAGACATATTGTCAATGTCTCACACCTCCTAATGCTGTAAGGTGAACAGGGCTAAGAATGTAGTCGAAATGTAGCAAAAAAAAACTGTACAATACAATGAACTTAGCTGCAACTCACATAGGGAAAGAAGGAAGGTCTAATACAGAAACAGAAAAACAGTCTACAGATAAGAAAGATAATAGCCACTTGTAGCTTTCCATAATTATAGTACTCTTGTAGCTATGTCAAGTCACTGTTATTTCCTATAGAACAGGCCCATAGTTTTCCATCCACAATTGTCAGCTACCATTATAGCATTTTTTTTTCACATTTCTTTTTCCTATCTAAATTTTATTTTGCCAGTGAAAAACATATTTAATATCAAAAGCAGGGCAGCTTGTAAAGGGTTCCTTAATAGATGTGGCAGTTATATGAAGCTGTCTGTCCAGAAATTAACTAATTTGATGATGCCCCTGAATAACTCAAAATACCCTTGTATACCCAAAATCTCTTTTCCCCATTATACCCACTGGTAGCACTTTGGAGCACTACACATGGGTAACTGTTTCTGGATACCGAACTTCGCTTGTGTTGGAGGACACCAGTGTATGCTGTATTCTCGGTATGGAGTAAGTTTTCATATATCTCATCCCTGGCAAAAGGTAGAAATAATAAGGTTTTTGGAGTTTCGTATGGCCTCTCCCTATAATATGATACAGTATCTACTAGGGAGGAAGAGATATTACAGGCTAAAAACTTGTAAGAAAAATCATTGCAATAGTCAAATATTTTAATAACAGGATGACAAGCATTTTCTTGTAGGAAAATATTCTATTTTTATGTTGTTTTTTTCTCATTTGATATCCTAATAATAAATACTATATAAATATAAATAATAAAAACAATCAGTCCTAAGAAAACAAATATTTTAGTCTTGAATAGTTACAAAAAACTACTTAACAATTAACCTAACCTCCCAGACTATGCTGGTAAAATTGGATTCTTGTTTCCCCGATTCTAGTTTCTGTACACTGACCATTGTAGGGATGAATATTCTTTGCTGCCTTGTTTTTATCATTTATTTCATTACAGTAAAAGCAAAAGGAAGATTTACAATGCCCTAAAGTGAGAGCTTTCAAAACTGCAATATTAGCAGATATAGGGATAAAGACTATGGACTATTCTTTATTAAAGCTCTCCAAGAGAAGATAGACTACCATTGGAGAACCTGGGTGACCCAACAAACCTTTTATTGAATTCTTTTATTGAAAAGTCACATGTTCTTGGTTGGCAAATTCTTTCAATCCTGGACTATATCCATTCCAGGTTTGCATCGCCCAAGCTCAAAGTAGTCAATCTTCTCCAGTCTTGGAGCTTTAATAATTAAAATATGCCTATGTCAGGGAGATCCCACCCTGGAGTCTTTACCTTTCAGGTAAGCTAAACAATTGGTTAGTTCATTTTATTTTTCCTGTAGCTTATTATAACACTATTAGCACCTTTTTAACGTATCTGGCTGATAAAATAGTAAAAAAACAATATGGCAGAGCTCGATTTACATCAGGTTCTGAGGGTAGATGATTTGGACCTCTGAAAATGCTCTCATTGCCTTGCCTTGTTGACAGCCCTGGCCATGCTAACCTATCATGCTAAATATAGCAGTAAATTGCTGTCATCAAGCCAATGTTTTCTTTTTGCCAGCAATCAGTCAGCCTCACAAAATCGGCCTTTTCTACTTGGACTGTAGAAGGTAAGCACAGGATAACATAGGTAATGAACAAGGCTGTTTCTCCTAATGTGGTTCTGTTTTATTAGAACAATCTCCCACAAGTTTCCTAAAGCCTTGTTATTACGTTTAATACAATTAAAAAGACATTAAATAACTCAGAGAATTGAAGCATCAAAGCTGACCAATCAAAGCTTGATTAGTAGCAGAGCTTGTTGCCATGGAGACATGTTTTCATATTGCTAATAATGGTAGCTCTTGCAAAAGCAGAGGACATTGCTTCCATTAAAATGATTCTCCGTAGTTTAACCAATGAAGAAAAAATCAGAAATTTCTCCCTAACCTTTTTTCTCTTGAAAACGGAGTCTCTGATTGCGTGCAGAACAGTAGTGGTAATTTCAGAATGGTTATAGGCAGAAGAGAATTCCCAAGAGTGTCTGTGTTTAACCCTTACTTGTCGAGAAGTATATACCATAGGGGAAAGAAGAGGAAGACTTTTACATTTAGAGCTAGGCTCATGAAAATTAGAATAAGAGTTGTGAATACAAACTGCTATTACACTTACTTTGCTAACAGTCAGTAAGTGTCGAAATAATGGACTCAATACTATATATAATAAAAGTAAAGGAAGGTAAACACTGGAATTGCTGAGTCTGATTCATAAGTCTTTTTTAATGTACAGGTAGTCCCTGGGTTACATAGGGATTGTAGGTTTGTTCTTAACTTGAATTTGTATGTAAGTCGGAACAGGTACATAATTTAATAAATGCAATTAAGACAGATGTTTGTCTCAACATATTATTAAGCAGTGTGGTGTCAGTTACTGTAAAAACTCCTCACACACAAAGCAAAAAAAAAATGTTTATGGAGCCTTAAAATTGATTAACTTCTGGAGCAAGGTGCTTTGATATGCAAAAAGAAACAACTGCAGAGTTTGTCTTGGTCAAGTGTTACAAGAAACTGCTCACTGCCCCAAGATCACCCACAACCTCAGCTGAGTTTAGCAAAAGATTTCTTCTGCAAGTCATGCAAACCACCCCCCTCCACCCGTCAAGCCTCTGTTCTGCACAGGAGCGAGCAGGGAAGCCCCGTTCATATCTAGGAGGCGTCCGCATGTCGGATGTCCTTAACCCTATATCTATTTATCTATCTGTCTCATTCTCTCTATCTGTTCCTATGTCATTCCTCTCTATGTCACTTACTCTCTCTCCCCTATGTCTGTCTATCTATTTGAGCATTAAAAGATTTAACTGTTTGCTTTCAGTTTCTTTTTATTTTATTAAATCATGTTCTATATTTGTGTTTCTCCAACCGGGAATCATCCAGTAGCTTTGGATCATCCAATGACAGGCTGCCGCATTGTCACCCTTGTTCCTGTCTTTTTGCACTAACAGGCATGAAGTTTAGGAAGATTTGTCTCTTTACACTGCAGTTTCTGAGATTTAGTGTTTTAATGCAAGGTTCCTGGTCATCCACGCCCAGGCATTTCCAGCCATCTAATCTGTTTGTTGATCAAACTTTCATCAGGTTAAGTTATCAGGATAGGACAGATTTACTTTTTTGTGATAGCCATCAAACCTTTGGCAGATTTATATAGATCATCATGTATTCTGTCGCTTAAATGAGGCTGGAAAAAAACACAATCTATTTATTGTTGAGCGCTTAGCTGTCTTGAGATGCACACCCCACATGTGGGACAATATGTGAAAGCAGATAGATGAGAAAAAGATCTTTTGAATCTAGGTACTTCACTGTGAAGTGGACTATATCTGGAGAGGTAGGATAAACATATTGTTCTCCTTACATTCTGTTATGGTTATGTTTGGAAGCTTTACTGACCCATAAGAATCTTGAAACATAAAGAAATCTTATAACGTAACCCATCTATATATACCGTAGAATATACAGTACATGCTGCTAGTTATTGAAATAAGCAGGAATCACTTACATGATCAATGAGCTCTTTCACCAAGCCATTCCACTGTCCTTTTTCATCTTGGGATCCATATCTTCCATCATCCACTAAGCGTATATCATAGTCAAATCCAAGGATCTCTGAAATCTTTTTTAAGAGGTCAATGCAAAAGCCTTCAAATCGGTCCTTGCCAAAAAGAGGGGTATCAGACTTCTTAAACATCACATAAGGCTCTTCCTAAAAAAAATAAAATAAAATAGATATTTATTCCTAATATTATGTCTCATTTGGACAGCTTCTACCCACTGCTATGTTCTTGTATAAGAGGTGTGTACAGTCTTACATATTCCAAGTAAGCTCATTGATAAGCATTATGTGCACTACATTAAAGGTGTATGGTCCATGAGCGTATTTGTTCATGTTTTAATGCAGGATGTTACCATCTTCCTTCTCTTCCTCTACTTCTGGATGATCTTTGGCCATCTTGAGTGGCTATTCTAGGATGATGTAACTGTGCAGGCCTGAGGGATTTTATTAATTTTGAATGTTTTTATAAAAATTCTATATATCACATCTTATGTCGCCTGGTCAATGTGTGAGTGCATGGTTGCTTGTATTCTCCATAACAGGCACGTCCAACAGCAGTACAGTTAAAGAAGAACTAGTTGTGCTGTAAAATGTCTCATCAGGCAGGTCTTTTTTGCAGAAAAAGACAGAAAACCATACTTACACGCCTGATCGTTGTCTTCATGTATCAAAAAACAAGAAACTGAGTGTACTCCTGCATGCTTGCGCAGAAGTTACGTCAACTTAACCAATCAAGGTGACTGAAACCAGGAAGAGGATAAAAAGGAAGATGGAAGTGCCCACAATGGAATGCGGACAAGTGAGTGTTTTTAAAAATTGCTATCAGGTAAGTAAGGTTATGTTGTTGCTGAATGGACATCACCTTCTGCAATAAAGGAACTACCTGGTCACATTTTTTATTTTTAGAGTTTAGTCTCACTTCAAGTTACAAGTGTAATTCTAACAGAACATGCGTAAACAAGGACCTATGTGAGAGAATAACTGAATGATATTTACATTAAAGATTGCAGATTTAGGGCTTGTGTTAACAACAGGCTTTGGACTTCTGTTGATATATGAGCTTAAAAAAGTTCTGAACCCATTAAAAATCACTGACAGGTATATCTGACCTTAATTTGGGGTTGCATTCCCATAGAATTGTAAGGAAATGCCAAATATGCTTGAAGATAAAAAAAAAACAATGGAGATGAGCCCATGAAAAGCAAGTCATGCGACATTTTAATAATTGGGTTTTATCTACTTTTATTGTAACTTTTCCCCAAACCACTACTCATTCCCTAACATGCCTTGCTGCTAATTTACTACTTTGTTGATTAAGTCTTCTGGTCAGTTTGCTGATGTCATAGGTTCTCCACCGGCAGATCCTCCTGGAAACCATGACACTCACTTAGAATACAATTGAGCACAATGTTCTCTGGGAGTACTGTAAGCCCATGTCTCCTGATAGTTTAAACCCCAAGAGATGTGTCCCTTTATACCAGGGTAACAACAAATTTATTTTATGATGCCAACCATTATTCATCTTAGATGTGTGGCATTAAATTCAAGAGAAGTGAGGGAGTACAGATGCTCCTTTATTTCAATGAACACTAGAAGAGGAGAATGGATGCCCAGTCGGAAACTATGTGATTACTTTAGGTGAACCTGAAGGAGTGCCAGAACATAATATTAATGATTTTCATTGATTTTCATCAATATTATGTTCTTTTCCTTTTTTGAACATTGTAGTTTGGGTCTAACT
Source organism: Pyxicephalus adspersus (assembly GCF_032062135.1). Lineage (NCBI taxonomy): Eukaryota > Metazoa > Chordata > Amphibia > Anura > Pyxicephalidae > Pyxicephalus > Pyxicephalus adspersus. Next base: position 96,655,827 of record NC_092858.1, on the reverse strand, counting down.
ATCTCTGATATCCCCTGATGAAACCAATATAGGAGAAAGACGTCGGGATAAGACTTTTTATATGACCTGGAAAATATCTAACAAAACTGTGTGTATAAGAAAATAGTGTTTGGGTTGACGGTACTTGACGGTTTAACTATATTGTATGTACTGTAATCTTACACAAATTGATTGGGTTCTAGATACTGATATAGGTGGATAATTATAAAATAAAGTTAATTAATTAAATTATTTTATGAGTTCATGTCAGTGCTTTCAAAAGCCTCTCTCCCCTTCTTTTCTTTCTTCCCCCCCTTGCAATTGCTATCCTTTATTTCATTGTCTATAATTTGGCATTTAAAATGTAATTTCATGTGGAAAAAAGTAGTATGTTTATGTGAAAATATTTGCAGTTTTTTTTCCAACAAATTTTCCCAATTTAAATGTAGAAAGAAGATTGTTTTCTTTTTACCTGCAGAACTAACATTCTGAAGGTCAGTATAAGTTAGACAGCTGTTTTAAATGGTAAGCTCCAAAGAACAGGGACATCCTGTGTCTGCAAAATTCCCAGTACACATCTGTGTATACCTTTTCTACTCCTTAAAAAGTATATTTATAGTAATGTGTTTATAAAATGCAAATATGCAATTAATAGTGAGCAAACTGCTTTTATAGATCGTACGCTACTATAAATTTTCTGCTGTCATGAAACAGCAGCATGCATATTTTAAAAGCTGTAACTGTTAAAATGGTTAATGTATACTAAATTCTATTTTTTGCTTTTTTACTGCCTATTTTCCTGTTTATTTCTAGAAACAGACAGACTTTGAATTATAAAGCTCCAACTATTTTTCTAAATCGATTCTGTGGCCAGAGGTGCCCTCGATATGGAATATTGTATGCTGTGAAATTGCTATGGGAGAGTGGTTTTTGCTGCTTGGGTCACATCTCTTTCACTGCACAAGTCATTTCAATATTAACAACAAGGAATGGAAAATGAAATAGGAAGTTGGCCATCTAGAAATTCATCCCATGGCTTTTTTTTTCCATACGATTAAACCCCCATCACAATTAGGGCATGCTCTTTTTCTGGGGAATTATGAATATTTCAACACAGCCATATCAGGCATCCATAACTTGATAAAAATGGATATAATTAGAGCAGATGGCCTGAAGGATCCAAACTCTTAACATAATTTGACAAAAAGTATGTGAATCTCACAGCCAACTAAAAATATCACTGATGCGACTGTATATTAATATATATAATAAAAGGAGATCTAACTGAATGTTATAGACAAATCTGAATAGTCAAAATAATAAAGCTCTGTGGGTTCTAAATGCAGGACATTGAATCTTTATAATAAAAGATATGTACTGTTTAAGGTTACATTAAAATTATGTTTTTGCTCATGTTGTTTGAGACATTAATTAGAGGATTTTTTTCAATTACTTTTTAATGCACTATAAAATATAAATTAAAAAAAAAATGAATTTGAAAAGAATCAGCAAATAAAATAGGGGGAAAGGCTGAACAAGTTTACTATAGTTGATTAAGGGTATTAAAAATTAATATGGGGTTCAATAAAAACTAATTTAAAAAGTAATAATAAAAAAAAAACTTTTTGTTACTTGTTAGGTTCCTTTAAGTGACATCATTACAGGTTTAATAATTTGTAGATCAAAGGGATGAGCTTTCATCTGCAGATGAATGAAACAGAGTAGATACAAAAGTAGCAATGTTACATTGTATTTTTTTTTTTTTTGGAAACACCTGTCAGATGTAGTTTTGTCAGAAGAGTCTGCAGCTGCTAGATATACACAGAAATCCCTGATGTCAAATCCAGCTGCTGGATCTCCCAGCAAGTGCAAATGCAAACAACAAATATTCTCCTTGATGAGGAGAAACATGGCTGCATCAGTTTTTATTTTTTAGACTAAAAAGTCCAGCCTGAGTGACAGCTACTTTGGAAAAAATGGCGAGCCCTGAAAAGAGGAGGGAAACCAAGACAACGTGAGATTTGCTGGCTGTGTTTTGTACATGGATTGAGTTTTTAGCATATAAAGATACTTTTTTTGTTTGTTTTTTTTGAAAATTCTGCTTTAAGTGAGAGAAAGGCTTTTCTGGCTGATAAAGTTCTTGGATGATGTATTTTGTGTTATGTTTGTCATGTTATGCAGAAATGTTACTATTATTAGTTCAAGTTCACTTTAGTGTATTTTTTAACCAAAAGTTGTTCTTTCTTTCACTGGTATAACTCATGAGAGTGAAGGGATATGAGTCGCGAGTATGATTACATGTAACATTATTGTGGCTGAACATCTATGAAATTTGGAAGGGTTGTAATGGTTGCAGTGTGTATATTACTGGTATTGATGGTGTCATTTGGAAGATTTAGAAGAAGTTTGCTCACATAAAGTCAGAAAGATTTTGACTGTAGAAATATTCATGACCAGTGATAAGCGAAATTGAGAAATTTATTTTTTCATGTGTTTTTAATAAAATTTGAAATTTAATTAGAAAGGACTGAAGTTTATGTGTCTCAAATTTTTCAGGTAATTGCAATTATTAGGGCCTTAAGGTTACAATAATGCTCCTCTCTTGAGGATAGGTTATGGAGATGAGACTCTGTCCCTCAACAGAGGCCCCTTACTTTTAGGAAAGACTCAAAGTTTGGTGCATTATTGATTCCCCTAATTTTTTTTGTCCATTATAATTTAAGGATAATGTTTTTTTAGAGTTTAGGTGTTTTCTGGGTGTGATTCTTTAATTCTGCGTACAAAGGGAGCAAAGTTTGTTCCACATCATGTTGAGGTTTAATAAAAGGAAGTTTCTATTTTATATCTCAACTCAATCTCAACTTCCAGTGGATTCATTCTACTTCTTGAAACTAGCAATTTTACAAATACTGGTTGCTGTGGATTAATTTGCCCAGCATGAACTTTTCTATGTATGTATCCCTTTCTTTTGGTCAGTGCATACGCAGCAAGACTTTTGCTCTTTCTCAAACAAAAATTACAGGTCATCAAACTAGTGTGGAAGAAATTCCGGATTTTGAGATTTATATATATATAAAAGCATTAAGGCTTACAGGAAGGGATTTTTGTAGAAGTGGGAAGAATTACATCATTTACAATATTAGGTATTATAGTAAATGTAGTGATAGGGTTAGTGTTGTCAAAGAGAATATCTACACTCACACATTTTCATATTTTCCCTAAAGTTGTTCCTGCATTTAAATCTTCTTGCATTTGGAATTACTTTCATTTCTGTGGCTTAGAATAGAGACAGAGGGGGTTGTTGTTCTAAGCTTGGGAACCAAGGGTGGAACACCCAAAGAGGAGAACTGGGACGGCAATTATTTAGATATTACTGGATATATTTAAAAAAAAAAAGTGTGAAGGTGAAGGTAAAACTTTTTTTTAATTTTGGATAGAATTAAAAAGTATATGAACCCCTGTCAAGTTTTAATTGTTGTCTGTGTCCGGTGGGGAAACTAATCCAAGTATTCACCTAAATATGTGACCTTAAAAATTTCCATCTCCTAGATGAAATATATCTAGAATAAAATATTCAGTGTTTAAGGTTTAACAATTTAAATTAATGCTCAGTGTAATAAACTATTTTAATTTTTATAACTGAGATGAATAACTAAACTGACTTGGCATAAAACACAGAAGAAATACTAATTCCCTTTGTCAAGTTTCACGATGTGCCATTGAGATTAATATGTCTTTTAATTACTGGTAATTGTGTTAGGCATTATTTAATAGCATTAAAGTTCTTGCCCTTATGCATGTCAAAGATGGAAGCCAATCAATTGTTCAGAGTATCCAGAACACCTAAGACCTTAGTAATTCAATTCATAAAAGCCATTTATCTCTGCTATAGCCAAAATAACTAAAGCAAATTAAAAGTCATCTCAAAGCTAGAAACTAGATTTCCTGTCGGATAATTAGCATCAAGCTAGATCCCAGTAAGATCAGGTAATTTTGGTTTTAATGATTTTTATTAAGGAATGAAGTAAACAAGTATAACAACATTACTTGTCCAAAAGAGTAAGATAACCGAAAAAAAACAGCATTATGTAATATCAGGCATGATAAAGTATTCACCAATGAGCCATTTAAAAAAATATTAATTCAACAGTAGGAAGTTACAGCCGTATAAATAATATATTATTATATGACTCGAGTACAATGGACCTCTGAAGATACCAAAAAGCAGACAGTCTAAAATACCATGTTTAAAAAAATGCCCAGACCATTAGCTTTAACAGAGCCTTGTATCTCCTTAAGAAATGGCCATTAGGTGGGAGAAGATAAAAGAAGACGAAGAAGAAGGGAAGAAAAGTGATAAAGAATGATGCACTTATATAATTTTGCAGTTATCCCAAGCTGGATATGTAAATTGAAGAAAATGAGAATAGTGCATACTGGATCCAAAGTTCAAAAACTTTCATGAACGTTTTATGAGTAAAAAGTAAATAAATGGTAATAGTGATATTTGCAGGTGAAAAAAAAGACTAAATATAAAAACTAATGCAACCACTATATCTGGAGACTTGTAAATCGAAGTATTTGTTTTTGGGTTTAGATACATTTTATTAAAAAAATCTGCTGTGTACAATATTTTGAGGAAGTTCTTTGTAGTTGAAGTTCAGTGTGTTCCTTGCCGATGACAACAATATGTTGATTTAGCATTCATAGGCAGAGCATGGATAATCAGTCTCGTAAATATCAAATCTCTAAAGTTTTTCCTGACTGTTCTATGTGAATTCTACTACTTTACCAGCAATCATTGAGGGTGAGCAAATATTTATCAGTCTGCTGAGTGCTATTACAGCTTCTAGGTTCATATGATGTTGTTTCTCAATCCATATTAATAATATTAGTATTATTTTTAAACTAAATTTATATAGCACCAACATATAACGCAAAACTGTACAATAAATAGGGGTTACCAATGACATATACAAACCATGACACAGAAGGAGAGGTCCCTTTCCAAAAGAGCTTACAATCTAAGAGGTTGGGGAAGTAAGACACAATAGGAGGGGTATCGACAATGTTTACAACATGCAAATTGGAAATTCATTACATAGAAATAATTATATTATATAGAAACCCAGCAAAGATCACCAGGAACCAAATATAGTACATCATTTTTTTGGTAGGTACAGCTAATAGTTTACACACATCTTTATCAATATTATGGGCTCAATTTAAGTCTATCTAACCAGTTTTCATATTGCAATGGATTTTTCTACTTAGGTTATTTAACTGACCATACACAGCAATAGGACAGAACTGTGCACTCAGTAAACGATCTTTTGAATATTATATGATATAATTTAAAAGCAATACATTCTAGAATATTATTAGTTTATTTACAGTAGGAGTTTTTGTTATCACCATAAGGAGGATCCTACTCCAGACCCTTAGGAGGTCAGCCCATTTTTGAGACAGCTTCAAATTTTTCAATCATTACAATTTTTGGTAGCATGCTATTAAAAAACAAATTATATGTAAAGAGCAGCTCAACACTGAAACAATGCAACACAATGAAAACATTGAAAAAGTGTATATGTTACAGAGCAGGGTTTGAAATTAGTCTTTGAAATTGGGCTTTTTTTCTATTCCTTTTTTTGCATATTTATTTATGTGCACATCCTTGCAACATTTGTATATCTGTTTTCCTTGCAGGATTTTTTGTCTTCTGAAACTCTGCAATCTGAATATGATGTGTAAATTACTACAGGGTTAAACCAAGGTCTAAGTACTTTGAAGCAGATCATCACCTCTTTTTGGATCAGCTATACTGAAGAATACAGATCTTTGGCACAGACACCAGAAAAGTGCAGGTTCCAAATGGAGAATAATAGGACATGTTGGGAAATGGAGCAATCTAATGAACCATGGTAATAATAGCCAACCAGGACAAGGAATGTGTTAAAATCTGAAAAGAGAAATAATGTCTGTAGAGGCAATAAGCATGGTCTACATTACTTTTTATTTACTATGTCAGTGCCAATTTCCCCTAAATTCCAGGGACAGTTAGTTTGTATCTTATAGAATCACAGAGCTATTTTTGTCAATACAGAATAATAATAGCTTCATGGCAAAACATATGTTCACTGCATTTTTCAGTATATACAGTATGCTGTCTGTATGTATTAGCTTATTGTGTGGGTGTCCCTGGGAACCATCTATGCTGACAGCTATAAAGATTATGCTAAAAAATTATGCACTATCATTAATGATGTGGAGTATCCTACAGCAACCATTTATGGATAACCTTTGTGTACCAATACTACAATGTTAAAAACATATTACTTGCTATAGGATACAAACTATCTTTGCTATTTTCACTGTGCTGTGCAATAAAGTTCTTTGACTTTCATTTATGTTTAGATGAAAAACAGATCGAAATGGGACTGTGAAAGTCTCAAGAAGAATTTCCTGGTCCAACATTATAAAAAGAATTATAATTTGCTGGAAAGAGTTCCTACTCTAAAATGAGTTGAATCATTGCTCGTGGGATGACTGTGTTAGCAGTAGAGGAAGGCTTTGCACATCAGAACTGAGAGATTTGATTGGTCCACACTCAAACTATGATTTATGATGCTATATAGAAGAAGGAGCCAGTGACAGCTATCCTAATAAGATGAGGAACTCAGGGACATCTTCAGCAAAAAGGTTAGCCGAGCATGCAAAACCTGGAGAAAGACAATTCTCCTTCTTTTTGTCCCTACAGATACTACACATTTCATTAAAAGCTGGCAACATCAAGAAAAATCAATTGCAAATGACTTCTCGCCTTAATGCCCGAGGTGAGCATAGTAGCCTGTGGACAGGTATCATCATGGGAGATCAGACTTTTCAATGTAAAAGACTGCTCTGTCACAAGCATTCAATAAATCAGTGCTCCAAACACTAAGAGGCGCATCTGTCTCTCACTGAGCTCAGGCCCGATGCTCTCAAACTGTGAAACCACATCTTTAATCTGCAGTCTCACATGAACGACTGGAAGTAAATTCTGAGAAGTGACTTTGTGGCTTGGAAGATAAGCACCATGGATTCCAAAAATAGCCAGCAACTTGATTTTATTTTCAGATACAGTCTTACTTCACTGTAATTAACTTCTTTCTATGTGAATTATAGTTCTAAGAAAATAAAAAACAAAAGAAAAACTCAAATGGTTCAATATATTTTACAGATAAATATAAATTTTAATAGGACATTACACCACACCAGAAATATTTTATACACATCTTTACTGCACTGTACTTTTGCTGCAAACAGCTTGGTCATGACCTCAGAGAGTCATAAGAGACTCTCTGCTTGCTATCTGGACATTTAAACAACAGCAACATTTTATTCTGCTTTTACTTCTTGCCAGAATGCTCCCTGTAAGAATAAGTTGGTTTTTCATGTAATGCTGGCACTGCATTCAGCCTGAGTGTTCCTGTGCAGAGGATTAAAAAAGGCTAGTAATAAACTAATTAAAGACAAACAAAATCAAGTTGTGTTTACACATAACTTCTATGACTTTGTTAAATACACAGCTGCATTAATTGATGATTATTATGTCATACTGAAGTTCAATTTTAAAGGTATCCATTTGTTCAAGAAAAATTTAAAGTTTTAAATTACTGTGACTCATTTCCCATCCTTACATCTTCCAAATATTAGAAATGTAATGATGCAATATATTCTTTTTCTTTTTAGCTTCTTTTTTCTCTCTCGTCTGAGCGTAATATAGTCTGAGGAAGTAGACACTGCTTGGTGAAACACAATACTGATACAGTTAACATTAAACCTCTATTTTTGTATGTGATACAACTTCATAATGCAACCCATAAGGTGTGGAGTTGAATCATATTATTTGATATGACTGTATGTGAATATATTTTTATTATGACACTTAGAAACTGTGTTTTTCAAAATTGATTTTCTCACTTTTTGCTGCTAAATGTTTTACTATTGATAATGTTAAATAGAGATCTTAAATGTTGGTAAAAATATAGATGTTAACATTCTGAGATATTGTAATAACACTTGCAATTTACAAGCTAAAAAGCCCAATTTTTTAAGCTAAAGTGGTTATGATTTTTCATCTATTTCTGACAGGTAGCAAGAATTATAATACAGAAGCTTTCCCAGGCAGAGCGAACATTGTGGTATGTTCCAAAAGAGGTGATTTTGCTACGTGAACTTAAGATTTTGTAGTAACTCATATGGTTGGGGGAAATACAACTTTCTATTTTAAAACAGTAGGGGACATAATACTGCCATTACATATCAGTCCCAGGTACAATATACAATACCATTGTAGGAACTAGGTGGTGCCACTAAAAAAGCTGGATTCCATGAATCCTTCAGCTTTAGTTGTACCAGGAAACCAAAATGGCTGTTTGAATGGAGCCTTGTTTGGTGAGTAAAAACTATGTTAGTGGTAAAGTGGGACCTATCATGTTTAGGATGAATTACAGGGTCAGCTGCTATATGTGTAACTGACAATCACATATTTTTCCATTTTTATCTTCAAGAAAAGTTTCCACTGTAAAGAACAGTTGTAACTCACAAATGAGCCATGGAAAGTTTACAAGGATTACAGTTATGGATTTAACCAACCTAAAAAAATGAGAAAGAATTATGAATTACAGCAGTCCCATCATCTTCTATTGGCATCCATATTTATTTACTTGAAACACATATTGAGGCTGGCTTACTAAAGAATTGAGAAACTTCACACCACCAGATGTATGAATAATTATATAATTTATCAAGTCGTGACGAAAACAAATTTTGTTTTCCCTTATTCATTTGTACAGTTGGATTATTAAAGCTGTATTCACATAATTTACTATATGAACATTCTCCCTTACTTAATAAATCAGACCAACTGTGTACGTCCCTTTTAAATTTGTAGGTCACTTTGTAATTACACAGGAACACACCTCTAATATTGTTAATTCTGCTGCAGAATTGTGATGTTAAATTTAGCATAGCTGTTCCCTTATGCTACATTCTGATTCTCAGAAGCAACACACAATATCATCATAAACAACTATTTCTAGTTTTACAGAAAACAGTAATTTCCATTCAATCAACATGTAAATTAATTCAATAAACATTAGTAAGTCTTCCCCTTGGGGCTAGAAATTTGCACTGCCTCTCTAAAAAAAGAAATCTCACCCAAAAGCGTCACATGCCTACCTCCTTATAGATATATTAATAAGAGAAGTATATATAATATAAACAGAACATTATGTAATTACCTAAAAGATGAAGTGGTTTAAACAATAGTAAATGGATGGGAGAAGTGTTTCAGGAATTAATTTCCTTGAAAAGGAATATTTAACCACTTGACATCTATTCTATGTATGCAATAAATGTATTTTAGTACATCAGTTAATCTTTAGGACTTTTGTAAATGGTTTAGAAGTCGATTAAGAGATCCCAGAGCCTCTGGTGCTGGCTACATTGATTACTTTAGCTCCAGAGCCTTGTATATAACCTGCAGTAAAGCTGTGGTAGTAAAATGCTGAAGATATCTCTGATGTCATCATCATCAGCATATCTTAAACAATTTTTGAATACAATATAATGAAAAAAATAAAAGAAAATGTCTAAACTCTGCATATATGCAGAAATGCTGTCAAAAGTGTTATATAAAAAAAAAAAAAAAAACAATCCTTAATATTCAATGTCTATCTTCAAAATGCTATTGCCAAAGAAATTGTTCTAGAGTAAACAAGAACAATCTTCAGTGCTTCAGCATTGTTAGTCCCTGGGCTACTGTCTGTCTGTACATTGGGCTGTTGGTATGGTGGGTTAAACCAGCTTCTACACATTTGGAAGTTGCAACACCAAAATCTACCCATCAGCCATCTTGCATAATTCAGTTTCATTGGTGAAGCTCCATTGCCTTCAACCAAGTATTTACTTACATCTGATTAGGTAATTTCACTACATTTATTAAGCTAAATGAAATATGCCTTGTTAGTGCAAGTGTTCCCGATATAAATGTTTAATTTCAAACATATTTATACAAAACCTCAGCAAAAATCTTACAAAATTGCAATAATATCTCCAGTGTCGAACATATAATTGAATTGAAAATGACAATACGACATCTGGACAACATTAGCCTTTTTGTTGTAAACTGACATACCATCTTTCTCATGGTTAAAAAAAGATCAGATATTCTACCCTGGTGTCCATAATTCTACCCTGGTGTCCATGATTCAGAAATATGCAGTACCATATTCTTTATCTGTATCTGCAATTTTCTTTTATTTGAGGATTATCTAACTTGAGTTTTCCTATCATGTTAGGATTGCTTGGATGTTGTTTTGTTTTCAGGGCTGCTTCTATGTGTACATAAAGAGTATCATACCACAAAAATGTTAAACTGATGATGAGGCAAAAATGATGAAGCAAATATATGCAAAGAAGATAGCAAACAAGGTACAGGCAAAAAAAAAGAAAGTAAAGCAAAAACGATTAAGGTAATGGTAATGTACACGCTATAGATTAATAATATTGAGGGACTATTGTACATACACTCATTCAACTAGGGTGGCAATAATCTAACTAGTGTAGGTAGTCTAACACTGGAGCACACCTTGATTATGGAAATCTCAGTATCAGTTGAATAGGTATAAATGGTCTATATGTAATTGTGGTTAAAATTTGCCCAGTCCAAATCAACCATTCAGACATTTACCAATTGAGCGTTAAAAATAGGAATGTGACCTATGATTAGGTTGCTAGGAGTTAGGCTACATATATACGTCAGATGATTATCGTCCGATAATCGACTCCAGGCTGATATCGGATGAAAATCTTGCGTGTGTACAGTGCTCATCTTCTGCTGTCTGGAGAACCATTCTGGTGGATCCACGGACAATGGACAAGTAACGATCGTAACCAAAGTGAACGTGGGAGAGTGCGGCTCTTTCGTCCCCCTCTCCATAGAGCAGAACAGCACTGTATATACAGTGCTCATTCATGCATCATGTAGTCTTTTGTCATTGGAAAAGATTGTGAAAGATCCGTTCCTACGGCAATTTGTTGCACGAGTGTACCCAAAGTATGTACACTGCAGTCCAAATTTTTTTGACTTTTGAGTTATTAAACATGTAACCCTCTGCATAGACTTTCAAATAAAATTTTAAAAATGATTTTGCAAATTTTCTATTTTGATGTTTTTTTACAACGAAACAAAAATCTACCAACCAGTCTACCAAAAGTCTACCACAGCAAAACAGATTTTGGTATTATGAGGATAAAAATTCTGGCTTTTGACAGAAGGTATTGTCTGATATCATTTGTGTGTTGACACAGCCTCACATAATTAACAAGTTATCTGTAATACTTCCCATAATTTATATACTAGTTGCTATAAGTATTAAAGAAATAATTGGTGATTGTAAAAGAGACCTTATGGCCTATTAAAAAAATGAAAGCAAAAGCAAATAAAATTTAAGTATTTGAAATGTTTTTCAACAGTGTTTTTCTTTCCAAATTTTTTTTTTATCAACTTAAAATAGACCTTTGGACTTGCTACAAAATCCAATTACTTAAGGCAAATTTCCAGACAATTTCCCATCACAGCCTTCCCAGTCCTTGCACGTCATAACCTTCTCCCCTTCTGGGAGTGCCTGAATACTGTCTGGGCTGGTTCAACACTGTCGCCCTTCTCTTTACTCCCCTACATAATCTTTTATGGATGGAGGATTAGCTATGGGGAATTGAACAAATGACACTTGAGTGACAACGTTGGGCGTGCTGAAAGCACCGCCAAGATGGCGGTGCCAGGCAGCACAGCCAACATTGGACCTTGTCTAAGTAAATTGCCAGCCTAAATTATGTTACATTCACATATATTTTATGGGAAGATTTTTTTTTTACATTTCCAGTCTTAACAAGCTAGGGAATGAACAAAGCCACAGACCTATTAACAACAATCTTTTTATTTGCTGTGTTTTTAAAATATTTGGTTGCAATCCAAACAGTTATGATATATCTGAATAGACAAGAAGAATGATCTTTGCTCTGTTGATTATGAGTCTATGACTAGCTTACAGCAAGAACACATGGGGCCAGTAATAGTGTCATGTTTGTCATACTGCTCACCACTTCACTCCATCACCTTGTCTGTTCACTAAATACAAAGGCTGAATTATGAAGTAGAACAACAAAAGCAGGACCAAAAGTGAAGCAGCTGCCCTTGGAAACTAGAATGTTTTCATCCTTCATTGTCTACTAAAATAAAATAAGAAATTACACTGGCTGATATAAGCAATAACTTTCTTTGCATTGGTTTTCTTTGTCCTGCTTTTTGACTGTACTAACAACAGTTTATTAGATGTAGTTTTTCCGTAAGGTTATCTTCTATATTGTACAGTATTTCTGAATATATTCATGAAACATAATGGATTAATTAAGCCAAAAATTGTGTAATTATTAATATGCTATTACCATCTGTTTGACTGACCTTTAATAAATTATGGTGTCAGTAAGCTCTTTGTTACCTTGAAATGAAGGCAATCTAAAGAGGTTTTGCAACCACAAAACAAGGTAAGACATTTATGTGAAGGAATGAGTTAAAGATATTCATACCTTTTCAAGACCCTCTTCTTTCAGGCTGATGATATCTAGATCGAAATCTGTTCTTAGCCCACTAGTTTTGTTAAACACGATTCGTCCGGTCAGCCCTTCCCACTGGGCCTGTGAAAAAAAAGTATGAAAATTAACAAGACTCATAAATCATCACTGGATACAGCAGCACAATGCTCAATTTTAATTACAGCTTTCTTTTCTCCCTCTTTTTTCATCCAATTCCCTAAACACCCTGGTTAATTAATAATCACCTCATTATCGTTTGTTCCATGATACTAGTTTAACTTTCTATAGTTACAGGAGAATTCCCTTTTTTGTTTTTGGGGCTCACCATTTTATGAAAACCACAATATGAAATTGAAAAATTTTTTTTTACAGTATTTGTAACAATAGGTTATAGTTATTAAAATGATATTTTCCAAATGAACTTTGAATCAATATGTGTACAAGTTTTCATGAAGCATTTCTGATTTTTCTGATTTTTAATAAGATGGAAGAATCTGGTGTGGCTTAGTAAAGACGTTTTTTTAGTTTAGTTTATTGGGTCTCAAATATGTTATGGAAAACTAGAATGTGAAAATGTATAAAGTGTAGGAAACAATAAACAATACGTACACTAGAAAATAAATATGACATTTAGGGTCACGTTTTAAGTGTTCATGAACTTTCTTGGTGGATTCTGTTCTACAGATTAGTTACATGAATATAAGACATTTTGCAAAATATAGCTCGTGACATGAACAAAGCATTCTTAAAACTCTGCAAGCCATGATATTACTATGTATCCACTTTTCATACAAGCCACAATGGAAACCGCAAAATGCCAGAAAAATATAGATGATTTTCTGGTGTTTCATGCTATCATTTCTTTGAACATGGAATTATGCTCACAGTGTGTTCTCTTCTTGGTATCAACATATTTCAAAGACTGAACTCAAAAAAGATATTGCCGTTTTTGGTAGATGCTTGAGAGATGTATATATATTTATATATTGCTTTGTGAGATGACTTCTGGGATGAAGTTTCTGGGATTGTTGTAGCAATATCAGGGGGCACCACACAAATATATTGGATGTTTTCTTGCAGGAGCTAGAAAACACAAAGATGGGCAGGAACAAAATTTTCAAGGTGGACAGAAACAGTGTGGTTACTTACTATTCACTTAGCAAAGTTGATCATCACTACAGTACAGGGGAATGTACGCCAAAAAGACAAATGAATCACGGGGAAGGAATTTTCAAACAAAATCAGACTTTTGATTGATTAGATGGCAGAAATCATTAGAGTTTCACCTTGTTCACTAAGCCAAGTAAATAACCCTTTGCAGGTAGATCTTGCCATTGAAACATAAAAATGTGTCAGGATTATGTTTCCTACTAGCATCTACCATAAATGTAAAATTATTTTTTGAGTAGACCTGTTTTTATACAGCAAGTCTTTTAACAAACCAGTTGCAATATCTTAGATATACATGCAGAAATTATTTTATTTAAGCCCTCCAAGCCCAAAAGCTCAAGCTCTTCAAGAGTCAATTCTCTTTGTTTACCCTAAATGAAAAAAAAAAGTATCTGCATTTTTCAACAAGCTTATTTTTATCTTTCAGGACAATAAGATCTCAGCTCCCACGATTTTACAGATCTCTAATTCAATTCTGATGCCAGATATGCCCTTGAATATTCCATAGAGGGTCAAACAATATAAAAGTAAACAAGTTGTAGATGTTATCCATTTGTCTCATAGCTGACTTTTAAAAGGAAAAGAAAAGGGATGTTTTTATATTATAACACCTTCGCATATTTTGTCCCATTATCCATTTGCAAGCTCTCTATATTTTTTTTAGTCCAATGAAAAAAATACCATTTTTGTTTGGATATGGCAGAATAGCCAACATTCTTTTTGTCCAGAATGTTTAAATAGGATCAAGAACAAGGTGAACAAAGTGTGACATTCTAAGAACCAAGAAATTATTAGGGTGAAAATATCAAGAAATATTGTTTACACAGATTGTTGCACCTTGCTTCAAAATAATTTAGATGGATGCAAATGGATACTGCTTTAATGAACCACAACTTTACAACATATATTTTCTTTAAAAATGCAACTGTGGCTTCAAACCAGTTGATAAGTATGTGTATGTGTGTGTCAGCATCCCATTATAGAGGAGTGAGATTGTAAAGGGTTATAAGGTTGCAAGCAAATTAAAAAAGTTTCAACCCAGAGTGGATTTCAAACACAGCTTCTCAGGGTAGCACTGCACAAATAATTAGGGAAAGGAGTGTACTAGCAAGTGCTTCAAGTAGAAAGCACAGGAAATGAGAAACATTAAGTAATTACTAGCAATTATTTTCCTTTTAAGTATGATTAACGTCTTAATGTAGAATATGTGAAAGTTTGTAACATAATGACCATTCATACATGCTTTTTGACTCCCTTTTTTAACAAACTTCCCATCTCTGTTGTTAGTTCTTTTAAATTTCAACATCTCTCATCAAAACTATTACATTTCAAATTGCTTCCTGAATATTAACTTATGATCACTTTAAAATCACTAAGCGTGGAACTGTCAAGTAACTTTATTTCTTTTATTTCAAATCTTTATAAAGAACTTTTTGATATATTTCAATATGTAGGAGCACTATACTTTCTTTTTAACAAACGGTGTAACTTTTGTCATTAGAGCAGAACTAAACTCACCTAACCTTGCTCCTTTGGTGTCATCAAAATCTTCAACTAGTCCTTTTCTCACTTCTTCATCTTCAACCATCTTGATTGACCCGGTCACTTTGAAGTAAATCCCGCACATGCACACAAGAGTTTCTTGCACCAAGGTATATACATTAAAATAACTGGGTAACATATATATATATATATATATATATATATATATATACATACATACATATGTACTAAATGATCTACTACTAAATATTGACTTTATTAAAGTTAAAGTGGATTTCAAGAGAACATCCTTTTCTGACCAGGAAATTGTTGTTCACCCAAATTAATCAGAGGTCATGCCACCCAGTAAAACACAGTTATAAATCAGAACAATCACAGTGGTTTTAAATAAAAAAACATGACGGTTTGTTTCATACCATTCCAAGTGATCTATTTAAGGCACTACAGTTATAAAAAAAAAACAAGATATTTTCCTGGTCAGAAATTCATGAGTTTCATGAGGACATTTTTCATTGTTTCTTAAGTGAGGCTGTAAAGTTCTGTAAACATTACTACTTGAAAATATTACTATTTTTCTCAAGAAGAATTTGCTTACTACATTTTAAGAGATAATCCTAATGACTGGTGTTGTTAGCCAAGCATAGGTTGACATAGGTGCCCCAAAGTGCTAGAACCTGGAAGACAAGTTGATGGTCCAAAAACAGTTGACCATCCAGAAACACATTGTCC